>NC_136420.1:91452580-91597580 GCF_052625555.1 Lactuca saligna
GATCATAGCAACCCCCATATATCTTATAGTTAACTAGAAAAATCAGTATTATAACTATATGAAGTTTTTAATTTTTCATCACATTCTGATTTTTGTGTTCTTTAGGTAACTTAGCCTGCTTCTCTCTTGTGTATGCTGTATGCATGGACTCTTTTGTCTCGAGTCTTTGATAAATATGCTATTATATTCTCACTTGTTAGTAGGCATTGTTTTTTGTCTTGATTATAAAGGAATAATATTGTATGGAATAGTTATTTGAGTAGAAAACATACTTAAGGTTTGCTTCACTTTAAATATAAAGCTTCAGTTGGTTTTTGTAGATTGATTTTGTTAAAGGAACGGGGAAATCTTCAAAGAAAATGAAAAAAGTTCAGAAAAGGGACATTAGTTCAGATGATGATGATGATAACATCACATATCAACTTCAGAATGTAAGTAATTCTTTATGTTTTTCTCCTCTCAAAATAAACTCTATTAGAGTGTATATATAGAGAGAGAGTTAATTTTTTTTTCTCATTGTTTATTTTCCTCTATATTCTACAGTTGGATAATGAGACATATGGAATTGAGGATCATCATACTAATGGAGATGAAGATAGTGATGATGAAGAAGAGTATCACTCTGAAATAGAAATTATGAATGTAAACAGAGCTTCATTGCATCTTTATCTTTGTTACTTTATATTATTTATTTCATTACAAATTAATTGATGGATTTCAAAACATTTTGTTGGCATAGCTGGAGAATGAGGAAGATGTTTCTGGAAATGAGGATAGTGCTTCTATGGGAGATGATGATGATGATGTAGACATGAAAACAGAAGACAACAATCATTCTGATAGGGAAGAACTTGAAAAGGAGATAAATGATATACGCCATCAAGAACAGTAAGTCCCTTATTTTTAATTTTTTTTTTTATTATGGCATACATTCAGATACCAAATCATTTGCTCTTACATAATGACTTTTTTTTTTTTTTTTTCTTGTGAACTTATGCAGAGACCTTTTCAGAAACATAAGAAGAGACCCAAATGAGGATCTTCAGAGAGGCAAAGCAGTAAAAAATCAAGGGGTATACGAGTCTTTTATATATATTGTTATTCATACTTGATAATTTTCCTGTTGTTTCTTGTGGATTAATCCAATATCATTGATCTTTTTCAAGGCTCTTTGGGACAAAACTCTTGAATTCAGATTTTTACTACAGAAATCATTTGTAAATTCAAATCGACTTCCACAGGTTTACTTCAATTCACAATTTTTTTTACTCTTTTTAACATCTATGTGTATTAATGTAAAACATCAAACTTTTTCACTTTGAAAACTCTCTACAGGAGCCAATCAGATCTGCTTTCTGCAATTCTTGTGAAGAAGTTAAAGAAGCATATTCAGACCTAATTGATTCAACTAAGAAAACCCTAGATTCTATTCTTAAATTACAGGAGGTAAGATATATATATATATATATATATATATATATATATATATATATATATATATATATATTTTAACATAATGAGTAGTTTATTATTGAGAAGTTCTGTTAATAGGCACTTGTTGAAAAGAATCCCTCAATTGTGGAAGCATCTAAAGGTATATTCCAGAATAAAGTCATAAACTATTGGGCTAAATGCAAGAAATAACAAAATACATATTGTAATTTTCATTTATTGTAATAAATATTGTTATTTTACATATTTGTCTTAATTGAAGGTGATGCAATTTTAGATGCTTCCAGAAAAGGAGATGAAGAATGGTTCAAGATTTCTCAAATGCAGTCTAGGTATTTTTCTTTTAAAATTATTTTCCAAGTGTTGACTCTAATTTGACTACATTTTATTAATAATATCACTATGATGCAGAATTGCTCCATTTAGAAACATGTCAGTGGATAAATGGCAGAGGAAGACACAAGTGACAACTGGCATCAAAAACAAATTTCAAGCCTTCAATCAGGTTAAATTTACAAGTTTGCCCTCTTAATAAAATATGCTACTAGTATTTTATTCTCACTTAATATTTAACCCTTGCAGAATATCAGCGAACAAGTTGCATTTTACATGCGGGACCCAAGTAGAATGATCAAAGGGATGCAACAAAGGAGATCCGTTGTCCCACTTTTTGGAAATGTAACAACATTTCACCTTTTTTTAAAAGTTAATTTTAATTGTTTTCTGATTTTTATTTAATTTAACGCTTGTGTAACCAACAGGTTCTCAACTCAACTCTCGAAGATGAGGTATGAAGTTTACTTTTTACTTTTTATTTGTATGAAAGATGAGTTATGTAACGACCAATGACATATTTACCCCTGATTAGGTAACTAATTGTGATGGTGATCCCGAACTACTTGATGACTCAGAATTCTATCAACAATTATTAAGAGAATTTTTTGAGACCATTA
This sequence comes from Lactuca saligna, assembly GCF_052625555.1. NCBI lineage: Eukaryota > Viridiplantae > Streptophyta > Magnoliopsida > Asterales > Asteraceae > Lactuca > Lactuca saligna. Next base: position 91,454,986 of record NC_136420.1, read on the forward strand.
TTCCGGAATCTTCCGAGGAAGCACGTATTGCACTCAAGAGACTACAAGCTCAACAACCTGCGTTTTATGCCCTCAAAAGTCTGCAAACAAAAAAACGTAAAATTGTTGATCGATGCGCTTCTAAAAGCCGGAAGATCAGGTACGAAATGACATATTTACCCCTACGGAAGGAAACTATATGAAATGAATTTTTAATTCACAGGTATCGTATCCATGAGAAGATTGTGAATTTCGTGGCCCCTGAGCCTGTGAAGATGCCTCCGATGGCTCCTAAGTTATTTGAAAACTTATTTGGTCTCAAAACCCAGAAGCTTGCTTCAGTATATTAAAGACATATTTCAATTTAATTAATTATTTAATTTTTTTTAATGTTACATGTATATATCTTTGGAACATTGAAGTTATAGTGGAACTTGGGTTTTCTTCGTTGGCCTTTGTGTGTGGGTGATTTGAATTAGGGGAAATTACAATTTTGGTCCATGTGGTTATGGGAAAATCATGAATTGCGTATCTGTGCTTTCAATTTGTGACAGTGAATTTAGAGCTGTTGAGAAAGTGTAAATGAACGATTTTTACCTTCAATTTTGTATTTTGGAATCAATTTAAATGTTAATTGTTTTAGGCTTTTAGTGTAGTCTGCACCATTGGAAATTTTCGTAGGTAAACATGCAAAACATAAAGCTGTTTTACCAGAAAAATAATAACCAAAAGATAGATTAGGAGTAAACACAGACTTTAGAGGAAATATTCAAATAACGTGTTATGGTAATTCGTACACCATTAGACTGATTGAAAACTATAATTATGATGTTTCTTTGATATATTCGTTCTACTTTGGCTAATGATGAAACGAACTATTTTGTATGAATAGTTTGGTTGTCCAGGTCGGAATTTACGTAAAACTTTTATGGTGTTGTTGTCTTTTTAAATTAGAAAAAAGTTTTCAATTTCAATTCATAACATTTCAAATAATATCGGCGCTTGAAAAATGATTTATGAGGGTAATTAACTGTTGATTTCGTTTACGTTCATTTTCTTTTACCATAGAAAACCTTTGTGTATAGTGAATTAGGCTCCGGTTTTTACATTATACTCATTGTCATGTTCTCATTGTATCAACGCTATCATTAGAAAGGGTTGATTAATACTCATTAGATATTTCAAGTACATCCATCTTTTAACCTACTAGGATATTCAGAAAAGATAAAATGTGGTTTTGTTCATTGATAATGGTTTGTATTCACCATGCTCGTCATTCTAAAGAAACCTTGTAAATGTCTTCCTCAAAACCATTAGAAAAAGTTTGGCAAGAGTTGTCATCACTAGGAAATGAGATACAAGATACGGGTTGGCCTTGCCATAGTGGCTTGTATTACTCTCCTAAAACAATTTATATGACCATGTTGCCTCCAGACATTCTGTCTTTTGGCAACTAAGAGATGATTAAGATTGCCAACATCAACTTTAGCATTTGATGTTGATGTTATACGTGTTCATCGACTTGACATCCATACAAGAAAAACTAACCATCAAAAGTTACTTAATGTTTTTCTTACAGTTGTTTGTAGTTCGATTCGCACATGTTGAATGATTTTGTCAATAATAATTGAAGAACCCTTTTATCCCCCTAAACATATAATAGACCTTTATATACTATCTCACTGATTTCCAATTCATATTTTTCAACGCATTTGTAATAAAAAGGAAAATAATTCAGGAGGGCAACCAACTGTTGATTTTGTTTACATTTGACGATTTTTTTTTTGTATATAATATACCATCGAACTTGTTGTTTGTGTTCACCGTAACCCTTTTGACCGACTATCACCCGTGATGGTGTGACATCCTTATTTTCACGAACAGAAAAGACGGATTTAATTATGCTTATTTCATTTTAGAATATAATTTTTAAAGAATTATAATGTGGAATTTCTTCACAATAACGTGATAATATTATTACCAAAGATTTCCAAGAAATGCATTTCATTAATGATTTAATGACATATTTTCTTTAATTTCTCATCATATCCAAACAACAAGTACCTTCGTATCGATACCTATGATACAAAGAAACTGAGTGGGTCAGGTTGGGAAATCTGATGAGTACATAGAGATTTCAATCCTATATATATATATATATATATATATATATATATATATATATATATATATATATATATATATATATATATATATATATATATATATACCTCTTAAAACCTAAAAGATCATTAATGCACATATATCGCATATAAGCAATCTACCCCATCCCGTCGATCCTCACATTTCAATACTATATAACGACATAACTCATACTCTTAGATTTGGAAACGAATGACTTTACCTAATCTATACTCTCGGATCAAGAATAAATGATTATATCTAATTCATACTCTCGGATTTGGAATGAATAACTAAGTCTAATTCATACTCTTGGACTAGTGATGAATAACTATGCCTAATCCATACTCTCGAACCGTAGACGAATGCTTATGCCTAATCCATACTCTCAGAGCAATACCAGAAGACTATACCTAATCTATACTCTCGGATTTGGAATATTAAAATTCTACTCTTCGTTTAGTTCTCGTATGCAATCTTAAGGATATGCTATCCATTGTCCCACTTAAACTTAAGTCTCGTTTACAAGTTTTATATTATCTCTTGGTAAGACTATAACGCTCAACTCCTAAAACTTTTATTCTTATTATCATGAAATAATATATATATATATATATATATATATATATATATATATATATATATATATATATATATATATATATATATATATATATGAAAAGTAAATATAAGGCTGTTATATATACCTAAGCTTAGGTGTGAACCAATCAAAACGAGGTAGTTTTAGTATAAATCATAATAAATTAATATTTTAATTTCCTTATTTTTAGTATCAAAAGATCTTCCCCACATATCAATTCAAAATCTTTAATGTACTTTCCTTATTATCATCTTTGATTATATTTTTTTCTCCCGCACTTTAAATTCTTGCCAATAATTCTGGAAATTCGTTGTTTCTGATCATCACTTTTACTTATAAATTACAAAATAAGTGGTTGTAACAGAACACGTGTTTGTATGTTACTTCAAAGAACACATGGATTATAATTGAATTTATATACATTTACCACACATGGATTATAATTGAATTTATATACATTTACCACGTGTTATACGATTTCATGTTTGTGTGAATACCATTCACATTTTTTGGTGATTTAATTCCTAAACATATATATTGTAATTGGGTTTTACTTTGTAGGGATACATCGACAATTATAAAGTGATGTACTGATGTCAAATAAATAAAAAAAATTGAATGCATGAGACGATGATTATGATTTTGAGAAATTGATTTTGTCAAATAAAAAAGCGAATACGATGAAGTCTGATTATATGAATAATTAGAAGAAAAGAAAAATTAAGCTAAAAAGGAATAAAATGATGTAGTTTTGATAGGTTCTATACCTAAAATTAGGTATATAACAGCCTTATATTCAATATCCCTTTTATATATATATATATATATATATATATATATATATATATATATATATATATATATATATATATATATATATATATATATATATATATCTTAGCACATATAAAACCATACTCAATTCGCATATCATATATTAACAAATATGTTCTTAACATATATTCCAGGCAATAAACATGTATTTCACATATAAACTCTTTAACAAATATTTAATACTTTAATTAATATGTGTATTAAAATCATTTTCATGAAAGGGACTATGCACCCACATCTTAAAGTAGATGACTTTAAAGTCAGGAAATGCTTAGCTTTAGCACTTTGCTTTTCCCTTGATGTGACATAAGTTTAATTATCAGGAAGTCTTAGTTAATTATTCTTTATGACTAATTAATAGTCTAGATTTGTCAATAACCTCAATGTCTACTGATCCATAGCTAATAAGAGATAACCAGGTAGGATTATATCAGAGGTAGGGTGCGTTTGGTATACAAAGTATACTGTTTGTAAATCACACTTTAAACACTTCACTAAATCCAACCTAGACATTATCCCCGTAAGTAGATCAATCAATAATATGACGTTGGAATCACTGACAAATCTTATTTATAAAGACATAATAACAAATATGAACATAAATATAAATTACACTTAAAATAATATCGAGTATAATCTAACTTACAGAGATTTCCTAGGCAGAAGTCCAGAAATTGCATTGGCAGAGCTTCTATTCGATGGCTACTATTTGTTGGGCACTCAGGGTCGCAGGGCTTCGCCAGAATACTAAGAACTAAGGTAAAATGGCTATTAGTTGGCGAATAGCGGCAAATAGGGCGTGTAGGGGAGTGAGGATGAAAGCTTATACGAAGGCAAGTATATATAGCCGAAAAAAGCGATGTGCGCCGCACATCATGTCGGGGAGCGCCACGCATCGTGTCCGGGCGCGTCGCGCACTATGTCGGGGTGGTGACATGGCATTCATCTAGTGGTGACACGTGTCGCAGTCTCGCGGGTTGTCAGTGCGTACTGCCCATCTTGTCTATGCGCACGACTGCATGTAAAGTTTTTTATAAAGTCTTAGAAAACTCATACGAGTTTCGTTTTCGATGAGTTTTATATTCACGCATAGCGATCAACGAGATCTAAAACTTTCATTCGGTTAATTTTGACTTTATTTTAAAAGTTATATTTTTAATAGGTTTAAACTGTTAAAGTCCGTTAAAAATTCATAATTGTCTCGTCCGACGTTCGTTCTCGACTCTCTTTATATTGATGGACTTCTATTAACGAGATATTCGACTCTTGTTTAGATTGTTTCTCCTAATAGTTGACCAATCTTAATTTATGTTTATGAGCCGTATACTGCTACGCTGAAATTTTTAAAATTCATAACTTCATCTTACGAAGTCAAATTTTGGACGTTCTTTATATGTACACTCTCGGTTTAACGACTACTACGACTTTTGTTTAGATCTCTTAGGTTAAAATGTAATTGATCAAAATTTCATTTTTACGATACGTAGAGTCGTGCAAGTTTAATTGCGAAACTTCGAAGAAGTATAACTTTTTCATACGAAGTCAGATTTTTATTGTTCTTTATATGTACGAAATCCTTGTCACATATACTATAACTCTGTTTAAGACTATTTATTCTAAATAACCTCCTATCAAAAAGTCATTTTTAATGCTTAATAAATTTTAATTGACTACGCCGAATCTGCGGGTATTACAAATAATCGGTCAAAAGAGCTATGATGGACACAAACAACAAGTTCGATAATATATTGCGTACAAACAAAAAAGGAAAAAGACCAAATATGAACAAAATCAACAGTTGGTTACTCTCTTGAGTCATTTTCTCTATCGACGCCAACTATCCGAGTTAAACTACGAGTAAAACAAGTTTGTTTGTTTGTTTTTTTAACTCATTTGTTGTACATATTATTAATATAGGCATGCAAACCAAATTAATAATTTTGGAAACAATAGGTCTGATTTTAAAGGTTTATTAAACACAAGTTATAGTTAGAGTCATGGAAAACAAACAAATTATCATTTTTTTTTTTTGTCATCAAACCTATGAGATACCATCATAAGCTAACTAGGATATGCCTACTATTATGTGTATTTATAGTCGTTTTATGTTTGAAAGTAAAAATAATATTTAAAAGTTTTTTATTATTTGCTAAAAAGAACATGTCGTTCTGATCAAAATTATTCATTTTTTTAGTAGTTTTTAAAGAGGTAAAAGCGTTTTTATCGAGTGATTATTACCAATTTACCATGCAAGCCTCTTAGTTTTCAATCAAAACTCTCTTAATGACAAAAAATTATTCCAATATGAGTTGTCATTTAATAACATGTTTTCTTACATGGCTATCCTAATGAACCCCTCCTTTAAAAAAAACAAAATTCTGAGAATTACATTTGGATTTTACTTAGGGATGAGAATTACATTTGGATTTTACATTTGGAATTACATTTGGTTTTCTTACATGGCAAAAACCGGAGCCGTATGATGCTATTTTTCAAGGACCGGTTCCAACATTTGAAGACACGATAAGAATCGGTAGGAACCGGGAACCGGTAGAACCGGAACCGATAGAACCGTCGGGCCGGTTCGGTTCTTGATTTTGGCTGAAGCCGGTTCCCGGTTCCGGTCCGGTTCGGGCCGGTTTGGTCCTTTTGCTCATCCCTAATTTTACTCGTGTCTATAATCTAACCAAAGTTTGTTGAAAATCAAATATTTATTTTTAGAAGTTATTTCACCATTAAGCAAACAACTATGGTCAACAAAGTAATCCAATCTACCTTAATAAATAAAAATAATTTTATCAAATGTCAACTTTTTATTGAATTTGATGCATGTAATTTTCTTACAATTTTAAATTAATTTTTTTCCATTTTTCATTTTTGTATTTTTTTCATACTTATTCAACTTCCACTTATTAAATGACACCTCATAACAATTAATATGAATTGATGTATATAGTAAACCTTCTTATTTCTATTAATATATTAATGAATTCCATTTTTGAATTTATATTAATTAATCTTATTAATATAGATTAATTAAGACAAATTACATAAATAATCTTTGTGGTTTACTTTAAATAATACTTAATTTTTACACATTCATATTCAACATGATTATTTAAAACATGATAATAACTTTTTTATTATTATAGATTAAATTACTTATTCATCATTTTATTTATATTTATTTCAAAATATTACTTTAGAAAATACTTAATATCTACACCTTATATTTAATCTGTTTAATCAATCCGTGTAATACACGGGCTCACAACTAGTAATTGATTATACGGGGAGGAGGTCAACAAGGAAGTGCATGCCTAGACATGACCAATATACAACATAGTGTCGTTTGCAGTGGCAATTGACTGACCTAAAGCAAATTGTCAGAATTGCAACAAACTGAAAACATAATGATCTAATTCTAATAGAAAAAACACAGTGTCAAAATCACAAAAAAATAAAAAGTTAGTGAGTTTTGTATCATTTACCTGAAAATATACTCTAAATCTTGTAAACATTTGGTAATTATTTTATATATTTTAGAGATTTCTATGTAAATTTAAGTGTGTAAAGGTGAGAAAGGCCATAAATGCTAATTGAACTTTTTTCCCATTTATATATATATGTGTATATATATATATATATATATATATATATATATATATATATATATATATATATATATATATATATATATATATATATATATATATATATGGCTTTGGTTATATGACAAATGATATATGTTATATAAATATATGAATGAATGTGGGCCAATGATTTTAGTTATTTTAAAAAATGATTTGTATATATTATTAAATTAAAGAAAAGTTGAAAATCACACCTAATTAAAAGAAAGGAATACTTAAATGTAATGATATACATTTACATTATCTACAAAGTATGCAACACCAAATTGTTTGGTAAGAATGTACATTTGCCATAATTGTTGAAAATGAATCGATGCATGATATATCGTAATCAAAAACCCTAATTTTTGCTATTCTGGAATATCTCTAGAATCCGAAAACCAATTCTGAAATACAATGAACTGGGTCCGAAATACCGTACCTGATTTTCTGATTCTAGAACATACATCAAAAAATCCTAATTTCGGAATACAATCAAAAACCCTAATTCCAGAATATAATCAAAAACCCTAATTACGCTCCGAAACATACATAGAAAAATCCATAATTAATAATTCTTTTGATTGTAGCACGATAGAACATACGCAATGGTGTTACTACAACCTGCAGACCTGAACTTGGGCGCAAAATCATAGCGTGCTTACAAAACCAACCAGTTTGTGCGGTGATGTTTAGGAAATCATGTTTTAGTGATTACATGAACATGTCGATGGGTGTCGAATGTCACCCTTTACTATGTCACTGTCTTTTGTGTAAGGAAGCTACTACTTTTTATCAAGTTGACCTAGAAGAGCTTCTATTTCCGGTTGGCGACTATCGGGTTTGCTTTGTTAGGAACTCATTCTGCTTGCGGTTCGGGGATAATTTCCATCCCAAATCTGGTTTTGCATCATTTGGAGAATGTGTGTTTCCATTTATGCCGCTTTCACGTTTAGTGAGTATGGATGACCTTACGAATGTGTTTAATAACTCACTTCATCAATTAAGCAATGAAGACGTGGTGAGAGTCTCCTTGCTATATATGCTAGACCAATGATTTTTGGGGAAATAACAGTGACATCCAGTTACTTATGAACGTATGACACTCGTCTCTAATTCGCATGAGTTTAATAGGTATAACAATGTTTTACCCACATTATATCAAACTGATATGTACTTATTAAGTGTAATTTTTTGACATAAGTACCCATGGGGCAGATTTATATGGGATTTCACTTACAAACAATTGCATACTATGTTTGATAAGACTGAGGACCATTTGAACCCAAATGCGCCAAGAATCAGCAGTAGACATAAATATACTCTGCATGGATTTGTCTATGCATTTGAGGTATGTACACTATGTTTAATAAGTGTTTTTAAGCAACAAGTATTGTAACTTTGTTAACTTGGTACGTTGTTTGTCATCTTTTGTAGATTTGGATCTTTGAGACATTTCCCAGAAGTAGTATTGTTGGTTCCCCTATACCGAGTGATATCCCTCGTGCAGTTGCATTCTTTAGGATGAGGCGTTTACATGCACCTGATTGTGAACGTATTCTCGATTTTACTAATTTATGTAGTTTAGTCCACCTAATAATTTATAAGTTGATATGACATAAATAACTTACGATTAACCTTTATATATTATTTTTTATGCAACCCCCCCCTAACGAGTTGTTGCAGCCTACTGTGTAGGAGCCTGCTCCTAGTTGGTGGATTGAGAGTGTCCGGTGGATAGATGTAACATATTACACTAGGTGGTGGATTGAGAGTGTCCGGTGGATAGATGTTGCATATTACGCTAATGTTTGAGTTATGGTTTCTTTGTTAATATTTTAAAACAATTGTTTTTTGAAGATGTAGCAAAAACCAGTTTATCCTTCCGAACAACATTTTGTAGAATATTATGATATCGTACAAACATCACTACGTTTGTTTGTTTGTTTTTTTTTTTTCTCAAATCAACAGTACCATACTGTTGGCTACATTTTTGACTAGTATGTATACTCTTATACTAAACATTATTTTTGCCACTTGACTTGGTCCTACTTGAAGATTCAGTTTTAGTTGACTCTGCAGGAAAAGGAGCGTCACAGTTTCTGCTTATGTGAACGATCCTTTGGCAACGACTACATTTTTCTGAATCAAACCTGCACCTTGGGATGGGATACGGTTATAGGTTTTAGGTTGTCCGACTTGTCATTTGTCCATCAATGGTGGAAAAACAACCATGACTTCATCTAGTTCTTCGGATTCAATTGGAACTGGCACAGGAAACACAACCTCTGCATATGTTGAACGATATGTTTCCATTGTGAAGTACGATAACATCCATGCACTAGTGTTGATATGTCAGTTCCTTGAATACCGTCATTGCATAAGTTCAAGGTATACCCAACAATTTCCATTTCCTACATGTGCATTAACGACTTTCCAAGTTTACTATACCATTTTTTATTTGGTCAGTCACCTCATATCTACTTTGATCAATCTGGTATACCCAAAAAGCAAAGGATATATTGATAGGTAGTTTAAGAAATCTTTCTTCAGGGTCCCTCTCAATAGATTAGAGCATACATTTTAGCATTCCATGCTCACCAATATGAAATATGTATACAAAAATGGTTATTTAAATTTCGTTTTTTCTGTTTCCCCCGCAACATATTATCAGTACTATTAGCTAATATGCCCTTCAAGAAGTGACCTAATACCTTTTTGTTTGCTTGTCGGTGATGGGGACGCAACTATGTGTTTGAACAAATGTGTTTATTCGATAGGTTAACCACTTGAAATGAATCAATAGTATTATGTTTTGTTTCCCTAATCCGACAGTCACAATTATCCATATAGCGAACAACTTCAAACCTATCTTTTGTAGATTTTTTCACTTTATATTGGAAACCTTCACTAACACTTTTCAATCCTAAATTAAGCTTAAGTTCTTCTTTGTATTTGAAGAGTTGGTATAACTTAAGATGGGAATTATAGTTGTGTGTTGTGACCCCTTTATGCTTTTTTGACCTAATTCGGGTAGTGGTAAAGGATCAGACATACCCTAATGGGTGGATTGTGTTTCTTCAAAGTCGAAAAAATAATAAGTAAAATTTTCCTGTTATGCTTTTTGAGATTGTGGTAAGGGATCAATTTCCTCTTCTCCATCTTCATGATCATCCCCATCAAATTTAACGTAACTCTGAAAATATTCCACTGACTCTCAATGTGGAACTATATTACCATCATCAACCAACATCATTAGATTTGCCTCATCATTTGCAGATTCATCAACATCAATAGTAAGGTCATCCTGAACAACAAATGTACGTTTAGATGTATAATCACCCCCATGTATAGGTTCTTTGTAAGAAGGAACATGGTTGGTTCTCATAGGTAATACATTACAAATTTGGTTACTTTTAGCACCGAAATAACCATTTCCAGAATAATTTTTCATGGGAAATCAATTAGTACCACTATCCATAACATTATTAACAACAAACAATTGTATAATGTTGGAAGGCATAATAGTAAAAAAAAACTAAAAAAATATCTAACATCACTATCGTCAAGAATCTACATAACTATATTTGATCTAGGACATTGAAAAGATAGACAAATTTGATTTGTGTGTAACCTGGACTTGGAAGCAACCAACGTAGTTAACCCAATGAAGTTGATATCACTGGTTATATCTGCACCAAAGCATGTGTAATCCGGAGTAAGATACTACATACATCCATCGATACGCTGCCATGCCCTCCACTAGAAACTGAAACTTAGAAAAACTCGTATAAGTATTCATTCCAGAACGTTTTTGGAAATTATCATACACAAAAATATAATAAAAACACAAATGTATTGCATATTTGGAAGGAAACATAGAAAAACCCTAAATCTATCTCCGGTACACCACTCCGAAATGTACGGCCATTATGGACGTCAGTCCAGAATTCGTTTTTTCAGTCCGGAAGGTATGGAGTGTAAGATTCCGTACCTCATCCCCACCAACCGGCAACCACTCCGGAACAATATCATAAATACTCCGGAATGTTGTATTCCGGAGTACATTTCTGGAACAAAATATCGTGCTTCAAAATATGCTATTCCGGATCAAGTGGTCATTTTTACAAAACATCTTCGCCGCTAATGCCCTTCTTTCTTGTAGTGTTGGTTATTTTTATTAAAATGATTGTTTATTAATGTAGATTACTCAATTTCCATAACATAGGAAAATATTATTAACTGATTTGCCTAATTTAATTGATATTAATTGGTTTAAATATTTACCGTATCTAAAAACTTGATCACAACCATTAATGGATCAAATTCGATGGTACTCATGAGTAGGTGGTTGCAAAGTGATTTGGCCCCTGACTAGAAAATGGTAGGCGTAATGCCCTGCAATTAGATGGAGAAAGAGATTGAAATATTGACTGTGACATTTATTTATGGAATAGTGAGTCTGATAGAAAGGTCTCAACTGAGCTAAATCCCAGTTTTTAAGGCTTTGAATTCAACTTTGTCCAAGTTTAATGATTTTTCAGTTTTACTTTATTTAGTTTTCAATGCCACTCATGCGAAATTAAAAATATTCGTCAATCTTACTATATCTTTTGTAGAGAATTAACGTTTTTAATTTTATTTTAGTCTAATTTTTATTTTAGTAATAATATAATCTGATTCAAAAAGCTAGATTTCCCTATTTTTAACATCTTTGATTTTGTTAGTTTACTAAATTCTATTCACAACGTACAACTATTTAAAACATTCCCTAAATATACCCTTTCATTTCTATTTAGATAATAAATATTTGGACTTTATTACTATAGGCTCAAGATTCATGTTAATTGCCACGTGACAATATCTTGCCCCTTGTTCAAATTCTCTATAGGGATTCTTTTTGTTGTTATATAAAAAATAATAAAATAATGGTGTTTCGGATCATGAACAAAAAGGTGTCTAACAAAAAAATGTATCTTTCTCACGCAGTCGCCGTCGGCGCTACCACCACCAGGTATCGTCCGTCAACGCTGCCGTTTACAACGTTGTAAAATACATTCATCATGAAGAAGACAACCCAGCAGCACCAGCCCCAGCACCATCGCCGGAACCCTAACCGCATCAGCAACAACTCGGTGCTTCGTATATTACAAGGCCTAATATTCTGCCGCCGCCGCAACCTCGGCAGCCACCTCCTCCCTTTCTTCTCTGCCCTCGTGGGTTGTTTTCTTTTTCTTTTTGCTTTCGTATCATTTCTATCTCCACCAATCAACCACCACCATGTCCATCATTTCCATTATAACCATAGCTTGGTATTTAATTCTTGAATCCGCTCCTTTTTCTTCATTTGACATCACCAAGCTCATTCAATTTAATATATATTTGAATCAACAGCTTGATGACGAAATTGATTTCCAATCACATATTGGAAATACGTCAACTTTTCTTGTTCCCGTAAGCATTTGATTAATATACTTTTTTCTTAAAAAAAATCCCCTTAATTAATCAATTAATTACGTTTCTTTTCTCCTAAATAAACTTGTTCATCAAAATTAATGTCGCAGAGAGCAGGAGGGAGTTTAGGAGATGAAATATGGACGTTGAGTCAATCAAAATTCCATCACGGTTGCTCCCAAAAAAGTGAAACTTTTCAAGGTTTTCCTGTTATTATTTTTGGGTGTCGATTAACTCTCTCAAATTTCTATTATCATGTCATGTTTTTCAATTTGTACAAACCAAGAAAACTCTTGATGTTTACGCCTTGCATGCATGCGAAATGATTCAGAAAATTCGTTGATGAATTCGTTCCTTTAATTTATTTTGTAGATGGGGACGCGAAAACAAATCCCGAAAGGTTCTTGCTGATCGTCACAAGTGGCGGTTTGAATCAACAACGAACTGGGGTACGTTTTTTTTGTTCCCATATATAGAAAGAAAACGAAAACCCTATTACGACTGATCCTTCATTAGCATGCATGCAGATAACGGATGCTGTTGTTGCAGCTTATATGCTTAACTCAACATTAGTTATTCCGGAGTTAGATAATAGATCGTACTGGAAAGATCAAAGGTCGGCATAATAATTGCTAATTAACTTATCTTCGGGTTTTTAGGGTTCAGCTATTTATTAGTAGTTCTTGGACTAATATTCCTCATTGTGTAGCAACTTTTCCGATATTTTTGATGTTGACTGGTTCATAACGTATCTTTCAAAAGACGTTAACGTTGTAAAACAACTCCCAACCATCGATGGAAAATCCCTTCACCCTTATCGAACTCGGATACCCCGTAGGTGTGATGCAGAATGCTATGAATCTCGTGTCGTACCACTTCTCGAGAAGAAAAAGGTCAGATCTTGATTGGTTTCCATGGGTTTCTTTTGTGTTGGGGAAATCTATTACGAGGTAATGTGATGTGTTGCAGGTTGTTAAGCTTACAAAATTCGATTACAGGCTCGCAAATAAGTTGGATACCGATTTACAGAAGCTCAGATGCCGAGCCAATTATCATGCTTTAAGGTATACGAATCCTATACGGGAAATGGGCAAAAAGTTAGTCGAACGAATGAGGATGAAAAGCAATCGTTACATCGCACTGCATTTGAGGTAAAACTACGCAATAATGCCCGTGTTCTCTTTTGAAGTTACAATTTACATACTTATTTTAATAAACAGATTTGAGTCTGATATGCTTGCGTTTTCCGGATGCTACTTTGGTGGTGGAAACAAGGAACGACGAGAGTTGGAACAAATACGAAAGAGATGGGAAACGTTACATGTAATATATGCTCCCTTTTCTTATAGATTGCGTTTTTCATTGGATAATGTAAGGCTATTGAACATGAGGGGGCATTTATATATTTTCCATAAACGAGGGATCAAAAGCGTTTCCCTCTATCATTTCTTGAGTTGGGAAAACGTTTAGTTATTACTTCGTTCCATTGATTTGACTCCGTCCCCTAATGTACACTACGTACTAAATACTGTTATGTGATTGCTTTGTATTTGTATTGTCCTTACTTATCATTTCATGTCATGTCATCTTCAATCCATAAACATGCTGACAGTGGTGAACACATTGAATTTAATTTGTTTGCTAATATTCAGAAACAAAGCCCCGATAGGGAACGAAGGCAAGGGAAATGCCCATTGACGCCAGAAGAAGTCGGGCTTATGCTAAGAGCATTAGGATATGGGGAGGATGTTCACATCTACGTGGCATCGGGTGAAGTTTATGGAGGCGAAGATACATTATGGCCATTGAAACAACTCTTTCCTAATTTCCATTCAAAGGAATCTATTGCGACTAAAGAAGAGTTAGCACCATTTGCACAGTACTCTTCGCGAATGGCCGCTCTAGATTTCATTGTTTGTAATGAGAGCGATGTTTTTGTCACCAACAACAATGGTAACATGGCTAAAATGTTAGCGGGGAGAAGGTGCGATGCTTTTAAAACTACTCCATATATATTAAATATTCTCTTTTGAAATCAATATGTTATTTTTTTCATTATTTTCTCAAACCAGGAGATACTTTGGGTACAAGCCAACGATCAGACCAAACGCCAAGAAACTTTATCGATTGTTCTTGGATCGTGGTAACATGACATGGGAAGAATTCGCTTCAGGAGTTCGAACTCATCAGATTGGATTTATGGGACGACCAAATGAGTCTAAGCCGGGAAAGGACGAGTTCCATGAAAATCCAATCGCATGTATATGTGAACATTTTAATAATAGTCGAAGTCTAAATGAAAGTAAAAATCAAAGTGAAATCAAACCCAATAACCAAGATATTCAAGCAAAAAAAAGCCATAGAAATGAGTCCGAAGTCGTAGTCAAGGAGCAATCAACGAATGAACAACACAACCATTCTTTCACGCAACACATCAAGAGTGAAAATGGCATTCAAGTTGAAGAATTACCGAGAAGAAATGGAAATTGTTCGGACCATAGCGATGTGAAACTGTGTCATCAGACCAACCCATAAGCATTTCATATTTTTTTGGTTCCTGCAGGTCGTGTTTTAATTAGTTCACCTTCGTTACCGGATCATGTCATAATCGTGAGTTCGTGACAAACCGTGAATACAAAAGGAGAATAGTATTCACATGATTAATAGGAGAGTTGCATGTAGATATTGTATGTAATCAATGTAAAAAGTAATGGACTTTTGATGGATTATTATTACAGTTAGATTAAATTATTCAACCCCTCTTAATTATTATATTTTGAGAGGTTAATTGTGCAAAATCGTACGTATTGATACTGTGTTTGTAGTCTATTTTCAATTCAGTAACTTAACATTGAAAATAAGCAATATTTATATCTGGATGGGAGGCATGATTTGAATAAGAGGGCTTAAAAGAGATTGATATTAGTATAAGGGAGACTTAATATTGATGATAGGCTTTAGGTATAGTGATCTTTATGTCGCATACACAAATTCAACGCAGCGTGCTTGTGTGGTGTCTTGAGGTTCCACATAAAACCACAATTCCGCACACATACCAAGTTGTTTCGTCCTACCATGAGTTTGTTAGAGAGGTAACACTACAAATTGTGTCTAACCAATTACGGTCCCCTTCATAGTTAAGCCATTTAGCAATTATGAATCAGCCATACGAAAATGATTAGACTAACAACACACCATGGATTAATACCGCCCCTTAGATATCAGTAGCAATCGAACCGATGACATGATCTTTCCCTTCTTTGGCCAACATGATCATGGTCGTGTTAGTCTCATACCACCAAAATGCAGCACATCCACATGCTGTGGGAGAAGAACCGTTGTCCCTTCTAATTGATCAGCATCTAGTATAGCTGTGTACCACACACCCTTTGATTCTAACTACAAACATACTAGGTCTTAGATTGACAGATTGACATGCCGCTAGCCTTGATATACTCTTAGACTCAGGCGAGAAGTGGCACAGTCCTCAACACGTCGCCTCCACTGTAAGAAACCTACGCACTAATATACCTCCACAGACCCCACGAAAGTGTGAAACTGGCTTTATGTATGTCCCACTTGTTGGAAAGTAGCTATGATACCACTTTTCACAAACTAAAGTTCAACACTATTTCTTGTCTGTGTGGCCTGTCGAGGTTCCTCAAATACATTACACTGGTTTCTCACTTCCATTGACTCATCCAAGAGGTGAAACTAGCCTCCAACAAGTTGTATTTAACCCGCTATGGTCGGTGTGGCCTACCGAGGTTCCCGAAATACATAGAAACAACTACATTGTTTGGTGAGTAAATAAAGAGAGATGACTACATCATTGCATAAGCCAAGGCCTAGCTCTTGGGCTGACTTACTAGAGTGTGATTATTCATTCGGAGTTTGATCACATTGCCTTCCTTGAATGTGCCTTATCTGGACCTTTTTCCTTGCTCTAGGGGTGGTTGTGCGAATTCTACATGTACACACTCCAGGTCCATGGGATGACTCCTCCGTCCAGAACTCTTGGGACACCAGTTGGGACACCGATTCCATCTTTGTGTGCTTTTGTGGTTTACTCGCATGCTCCTTGGCGGCTTTTAGCTGGATCTGGGGTTGTGCATGGCCAAGCCCATTCTTTTCCAATGCCAAGTCTTTTGCCTTAGAGTTTTCCACTAGTATACACCAAGTGTATAGATTTTTGGCGTTTCCCCTAAGGGCGGCCTGACTGAGTGTAACAGTCTTGTATGTCCTATTACTATGTTCATGTTTGGACGTTGTTTCGCTTTGTTGGTGGATGCACCAAATTTTGGCGTTCGCAACGGCTTGTTTGCAATCCAATGTGGTGATATTGCTTTTTTCTTTTGTGTCGGATTGAAGGGTATTCCTTCGACATTTGGCCTTGGGGCCTAGTGATGGAGCTGAGACATTGCTAGTGGTTCTCCGACACAGGATTTTTTCAATCTTGATGGATACTTACCTTTTGCCCACATAATGAAACAAGGGAAAATAACTTAAAAGCCCAATGAAGTTTCCAAACCGTTAAAAAACCCCAATCATGTTTTGTTTGTTCAAAAAAATCCAACAAACTTAACATTTTATCTAAAAAGCCCAACTAAGTTACACTTTCTCGAAAGTCAAATAAGAGAAACAGATGACGTGACTTATTACCGTATCGGAAAAATGACTTGTTAGACCAACGAAGTTTGCAAAATGTTTAAAAAACTCCAATCATGTTTTGACTGTTCAAAAAAAAAACCCAACGAACTTAAACAAAACAAAATTAAAATTTTCTGAACGGTTTGAAACTTTGTTGGACTTTTTAGACAAAATGTTAACAGACAAAACATGATTGAGGTTTTTTTGAATGGTTTGGAAACTTCGTTTGGTTTTTAAGTCATTTTCCCAATGAAACAACTAAGGATGACCATAGGGAAATTGGCTCCTATTGGCCCTATGGTGTCGATACCCCATTGACCGGGTAACCGATGGTTGTTGGTCAAAATTATGGCATGTTGGATTTGAGAAGGAATTAACTCCTGGTATTATGGGCATTCCTCAGTAGCGATTTCTGGGGGTTTGATCCTGTATTTATGTGCGATGGCTGACATGCTCCAAGGTGAGACATCCTTCCTGTAACGGCTGTCAGACCTCCTCGTCCTCTGGTTCCACTTGCGAGTAGCGTAAATTTGGCATCAGCCCTCTCGTAATCTGGGGAACCGCTTAGAAAGGACCCGTACGTGGAGTGATCTAGGAAACGTTTGAGTCAATCGGAGACAGTTGTGGTATTGGTGACCTGTTCTGTGTCGATGTCTCTTCCTCAAAGGGCTTTAATCATTATCTTCTTGATTTGGTAGTCGAATGATTCTAAAGGAGTATTGGTACCTGCGTCTTTCTCTCAGAGAGTTTGCTCGACTTTGGGATCCCTTCGTATTGTGTCTATTCTTGCTCTGTGTTTTGGTATCTTTGGCCCTTTTGATCTCTAGCCCTACGGGTGGTATCAGCCCTTTCGGTGGTAGATAGATGCTCACTGAGGTTTGGAGAGAGTTCTACTCCAGCTTCCTTTGCCTGATAGAGGCCTATTCTAAGCCTTTCTTTGTTTATTGTTTCGTTTTCTATGAGGGCTTTTGAATCATGCTCTAATTCGAAGTGATTTCTACTTGGTCATGTGAATATTAGCCTTTCCTCTCGTTTAGAATGAACCCGTAAGGACTTAGTGTCATCTAACTTTTCGTGGTATCATGGGGTAGGATTACCTTGCTTAGGTCAAGATAATCGATATGCTTTTGCTGTGGCTTGCGATGTTTTCTTGTTGCCATTCGGCTTGTGACCCAATTAGGGGGGATCGGTTCCTGGGGGTGTTGTCACATACTGGCCTTACAAATTTAGGTTTTGTTACCTTGCTCTTCTCGCCTAGTTGCCCCCTTTTTGTTCATTGATTGAGGTGCGCGTTAGCCTTGGGGGCACAGATGGCCTGATAGTAACGGTGTGCGCATGGGCTAGAAAGAACGATAGTGGCCAATCCAGTACGTGTGATAATGTTTATGGTGCCGTGGATTGTCGATGGTATGGCTTGTAGTTGGAAAAGCACTAGCCACCCGAGCAGGATGTTGTGCTCTGCCAGGGATCGTACTATTGAAAACCTTATCGTACATGTGATCCTGTCTCTCGCGTTATGAGTAGTTATAGTAAGAAGGAGATGTATCGTTCCTAGCGGCAATAAGTTGTGCCCTGTAAAATTTATGAGGGGACTGGAGGCGGAGGAATTAATCTTTCATTCTAGGAGGACGACAATGGTAGGAAACAATACTCATAAAGGATGTTAGTACTGCAGCCATTGTCTATGTAGAGAAAGTTAATTTGTATTTGACGTATGTAGGTGGTTATCAAGATCGGATCCTTGGGGTTCCATTATGGCATCCCCGTATCCTCTGATGAAAAACTAATATTGAGGATTTTTTGGGAGTATCTTTATGTTGTCATCCATTTCGCAACACTCGCTCCTTAAATGGGACCTCATGATGGTATGAATTTGTTCCTTAATTTGGCGTTTGCCGGCATCTTTCTGATCTCGGGAATTTCTTTGGTCAGTGTCAAAATTGGACCTTAAATCTTTGGCGATTGTCGTAAGGTCACTTGTTAGATGTTTTTCATCCATTTCCTTCCTCAGAACCATGCACTCACCGATATTGTGGGTTTTGCTCTTGTGATACTCACAATATTTTGCTTTCGCTTTGCCTACTTTTAAAGGTGTTTTTTCAACAGAATGTACCTCGACTCGGTGGCTTCGGGTCTCATCTTTACCAAATGGGAGAAATCTACGAGATGGGTGTCTCGAGTGTTTATGATGGCTTCTATCATGGTGATCTCGATGGTTAGGGCTCTACGTAAGACAAGAGTTTGCTTCTTCTTTCTTGATGTACGCGTTTGTAACGAACTTTAGGTTAGTCTCCTTTCTCTTTTCTCCCTTGGTCTGTCTGAGGTATTTCTCTACCCTGTATTTTAGCTCGTCTCTAGATCGGGGTAGCGTCCTTTTCATCTTCTTTGATAGAGGGAAAGGGAGTAGTCCTTGGGCAAAGGCACCAATTACAAGGAACTCCTCATGGTCCGGGACATTTAGCTTCACTATGGTAAATCTGTCAAAATAGCCCATGTTGATTCTCCTTATTTCAACTTGCATGCCATTATGGAGTTTGGATCTCCCTTCCCCTTTCTTAGTTGCATGAAATTGTTGAGGAAAAGTTATCGTAACTGCTCAAAACTTGAGATCCTGCCAGATCACAACGTTTTGAACTATTTTGTGGCGTTTTTTTATAATGTGACAGAGAAGTATGAGAAAATGAATCGTTGATCCATCCTTACTGATGTCATCATCCACTTAAAGGTGTCGATGTGCTCGTCGATTTCGGTTGTGCCGTCATACTTGGGGATGTTTGGTATCATCACTGAGCTTGGTATCTCATAATGTAAGAACTCCTAACAAAAAGCAGAGCTGATGCTACCCACCGGGTTTTCCATGCAAGAGTATTAAAAACCACCATACATCATGAATTGATGGGCGTAATACGGGTTCCCATATGCTTTGTTTTACATCGCTGCTTGCGAGATGTATGGTTGTTGCTTGGGAGCTCGATTGTATGCTTTGCTGTAGTTGCGAGCTTGCTTCTGACTATTGGAGCATGTTATGGATTGACCTTTAAGGCTGATGAGTGTAAGTGTTGAGCTGCTGTGCTGAGGATGGGTGAGGGTTGGATTCTTGAGGCAGTAGTGTTTCAGGGTTGGATTTGTGCGACTGCAGGAAATAAGGGTTTAACATTGGAAGTTGTTGAGCGAATAATGGGATATGTTACATTCTTGCAATTATGGAGAACTGATAGCTTAACATTTGGTATTTTGTAGAGGATAATATGCTCCCCAAGGGACAAAGTGTTCGTCCCCGCTTGCTGCAGTAGCAATGAAGGCTGAGAAACCACTGGTCGCGACTGCTGAGTTGATAGTTATGACTATTGGCGCGGTGGTTGTGACTGTTGTGTTGCTGTCAAATGAGGTGCTACGGTCGTCGTTGTAATCAGTTGCTCTGTTGTGACGAGTAATGGTTGCCATAGGGCAGTGATAGCTGCCGCTGCGGTTCCCGTTATTAGACTTGATGTATGTGCTGTAGATGTGGTGGCTTGTGCATTTAACACAGATGGTTGTGTGCCACTGAGCAATGACATTCGTCTAAGCAGGCTTGCTTCACCTCCGCTGGATGCTGCAGGTTCCTTTCCCTTCATTGTCGCCATTTAGGGTCTTTTTGAGGTTTTGTATCTATGAGTACATGTCAGGATGGTGCCAAATGTTGTGATATCTACTTCGAGCTTATTCTGTTTGTGGTGGTTTCATCTAAGTTAATATTGAGAATCACAACAAAAAAAGAACCAACATCAGTTGTCGTTCGGGAGGGGGTCCTATAATGAGGCTCTGACGATCTAGTCACTAACTGGATGAGATGATTAGGGTGAAACTTCAGATAAAGGAAGAGGTGGTCCTTTCTTCTGGAGAAGAAGGATCTCTTTATTACTTAGGCGTCCTATTGGATGATCGTGCATTACTAGCGATTATCTGCTATTGGTGCAGAGCCACCGAAGAGCAGCGCTTTGAGCGCTACACTTGTCTCTCTAGGGAGTGGTTGGTAGTGTTTTTGTTTGTTGTGAGCTAGAGCCTCTCGTTCTGGATTGGACCTTGGTGCTAGAGTGTTGGGGTCTAAATGCGAGGCCGCAAGGGCTAGGGACTGGGCCTAACACTCATGCTGAGTAGTGACAGTTAACTAGGTCGTCCTTTAGATAACTGTCTCATTATGTTTGATGTATTCCTAGAGGGATACATTAACAAAGACCTAGATGGGTCTTTATATAGTTGTTAATGCGTTTCCGGATTCCGGTCCTTGATGATCCCATAATGCCGATGATGTAGAAGGCATGAATCCTGAGCTAACAACACATAAGTGAGTTGTTCATGGGGAACGCTCCTGGGAGAACGATCTGATGATAAAGTCATGACATGAACAATTGAATAGTGTTTAGTGTAAATGTAAGTTCGAGTGATTTTTGCATACCTGAACCGACCTACCGAGGCTCTCTTTATAGCAGCTCATCTTAGGAATATGCGATCCGAAATGTATAGTACAGACGATAGTCTAATCCTCATAAACACTCTCTGTTGCGAAATGTGCTCAGGCCGCCGGGCCTTCTGTGTTGGATCCAGATCAGAGATCTGGGGTGGTGCCGTCAGCAAGTTTCCGTCAAGCTACCTAAGATGCAGTCACAACAAATTTGTTAGAGTTGCCTTAGGGACTGTGTTGCTGGAGCAAGCTTCGACGATCAAGTTAGATCTGTTGGTAGAGATGAGATGATTCTCCATAGATGGAGAGACTCATCTTAGTATGTTGGGTGAAAGTTAGGCCATGGAGGTTTCAGGTTTGAGAAGGTAGCATAGAAGCTTGTTCGAAGCTCTAGGGTTTTAGAGCCCTCCTCATAGGGGTGATCATGTTCTACTTATATAGGACAATTATGTCAAGGAAGAGTTAGATCAGACATTAGGCTAGCCCAAATTAGGCCCAACTAACAAGGAGCTGGGTAAGGCTTCCTTGGGTAGCCAAGTGAGTGCCAGACGCGGGCACTAGACAATGCTAGCAGGCGAGTGCTAGGAGAGCGCCAGGCAAGGCTGGCACGCCATGTATTGACGTCTGGTCCATGCTAAAGGATTATACGTTAACTAGTCCCCCCAATCTACCGTGATTGGTGATCGGCCAATGACATTGGACTAGATACAATCAAAGAAATAATGCATTACAGAGATACAAATAATGACCGAACCTCAACCATGAGAGATGTGGTGTTGCTGATAGGTTTTGAGCATAACAAACAATCCTATGTGTGCATGTAACCCAAATTGAAGATCCACATTTTCTCTAGTTGAACATACAATAATGAACAACAAAGTATAGACCCTACATCTATGGATAATAATCAAAAATCATATAATAGGGTTGTAATACAGACCCTTAATATTGTTATTGTAAACAATCTCGAATCCTTGCTTGAAAGACTTTTGGTAGCAAGCTCCACAAGTGTCGCACATCTAATGGCTGACAAACAAACTCAAACAACCAAGGAATACAATAAAGAGAGAGAGAGGAGTAGATCAAAATTTCGGCTAAGAATGTTAGAATGGAGGGTTAGGCCAAAATTTAACCATAAGGAAGGTTTATATAGGTGTTAGGAAGGTATTGGATAAGGTAGGTTTATCCAAGATAACCCTAATCCCTTAAATTCCTCCCTAAGGCATCCAAGGCACCCTTAGAGCCCAAGTAAAACCTAGGAGTGTGTAGATTTCATTCCTCCCTACTATAGGGAGGTTCTAGAATTGCCTAATGCTCAACTATTAAACATTGTCACCTTTAGTCCCTACAGTTTTAATTAATTCATTTAATCCCAAAATTTATTCCAAATTAATTTCTAATTAAATATTAATTAAACAATATGATTTCTAATTAATTTGTTAACCAAGTAATAAATTAATAAATCATTCTTCTCTTTCTAACAGTCATCCTATTCAATTTCCAAATTTGAAGGTAACCCAAAAGGATTGTACTACTATCAATTCAAGTATATACCAATTATGATTATGGGCTTAGACACCTAATCCAACAGTCACCCAATTAGATAAGTCTAATAACTATAACTACTAATTAACTAGCAAATTATAGCTACCAAAAGCCTCTATCAAACTCTGACCCGATAATGTGTCCTAAGATTAGTGATCAAATATTCCTCAATTCTACAAGATATCGTATGGACATAAGACATGGATTATAATCATATTTTCTATTAAAGATTTGTTTCCCGATTTATGACTTATGATAACTAATATTAGGCTGCTAATTGAACACATCAATTCAGTACAGGCTTGGCCAATCGCTTAAGATGTCATCATCAAATCATCGAGGCCCCCACATATATCACTTTTCCTGTTAGGGAAAAAAGAATGGATAAACTTCAACTTAGATGCTTGCACTATTCACTCATCAAATCACGCACAACAATACGTTTTATAACATCAAGTTATTGATGCGCTTACGCATTATCAATGCACGACTGACTTGTAAACAACAACTCATATATCTCCGTTTTAAGATTATAAGATATTATCATCTCAAAATTACTTCTGATAAAATCCACGAAGTAATTCTTTGAGTATGGGTTAATCCAATACTTAAATCCCCATTTCAAAAGTAATCATGAATACTGCACCAAACCATTGTTATGTCTAATCCCTTAGACAATCTACAGTCTAATTCATGATAGTTTTAATTCACTACATACTTCCAAAAGTATGATTGACTGTACATGTTTGAGTAATCCAATTATTCGAAAAGTAAAACATGCATAATGAAACACAATAATACCCTAATTATCTATGGTCTCAAAACTATTAAATACAAATAAAACACTTATTATTTAATCACCATATTAATTAGATTTTATTCATTGTATAATGTTTCTAGTAATTCACTAAACATTTGAATTAAACATTAGTGATGCCATGTTCTAAACATGCATACTATTTCTCTTATGGTACTTCCTTTGTGAACATATCGATTGGACAATATTCCAATGATGCACATTTCACAATTCCAAATTCATATTAGAACATATAAGAATTCCAAATTCTTGTCACTTCTAAATGTGTTAGAGTTCAACCTTACATGCAATATCCTTTTGTGATGACATGGCGTTAAAGTCACTGAGACTTAGCCAACAATGTCACCAAAGTGCTTCATTGAAACTTTGTTACTTCAAACAATTTCATGGTAAAGAAGTATCAAATTCAAGGTAACTCCTAGAACACCTTCCTTGCGTTAAGGTTTCTAACTCACATATAGATTCTAATCATCAACGCCCATTATGGAAAGATTTCCATATTGTTATATGACAATAAATTTCAAACAAGAGTCACCTTCATTCAGAATTATGTCAATATGGTCCGTCCAACTTAATACTATACTTCCAACTGTCTACAAACAACCAATCTTTAGTAAACCTCAGAGAGTTCTTGACAGTTGCTTAACAACTTCAGTCACACCTTTCTCTAATCCTTTTTCCCTCTCAATGCCCCAGGCATTTAAAAAAATTAGAACATGTGAATATTATAGCACATGTAATAAATCCTATATCCGAAGCATATGGGATTCCAAACATAATGTCTTATACAAAGACCTGATATTTGTTCAGTCTCTTGCTATAATATTTCCATATATCAAATTTCCTATTTTGGAACATTTCAACAGGATATTCATATACGTCCAAGACTATGTTCCATTAAATCTTTCAATTTAAACTTTTAGATTTGAAATGAAGTATGAATTCCCTCTCCCCTAAGCTTATCATAGTGAAACAATTCTAAACTTTGCAACTTACAAATTTGAATAACTTTGTCTTCGATGAATAGTATTGCCAACTTGCAACACTTAGCGTAACAATTATACTCTTGCTAGAATAAAATTTATGCTCCTACTAGCATAACAATTATGCTCCCACTAACTTTGACATGTATCCAAAAATTAACTTGACTTCTAGAAATCAATACTTTTTGACTTTCTAACTAAAGTGCAGATTTCTGATACGTAATGCTTCAATAAGTCTTTAGCTAGACTTCTCATGCTGATACACCTTCATTAGATAGCATATGTGTGTGTTTAAACCCTTTCAGAACTTATAGTTATAAGTCCTAAACATTTAAAATATTTCTTTCCATTTCTCACAATTCGAACATGAAAAGGGATGCCGTAATCATATTGTGAATTTGAGAACACAATTATCACAACCGCTAACCTTAATGATATTAATCAAATTTAAAATCTACTAGCAAAAGTGTTTCCTCATGATCATTTTCATGAATTAGAGCGAAAGTTTTTGCCACCTAGATTTTATGGTGTATGCTTTTCTATCCATGTGAATTTATCAATTCCAATCTACAATCATATGATAAGGTAGAGGAAAAAACCAAAATCAAATTTAGGTTTTTCCTTTCATGGACTGAACTTGCTTGTTCTTAATTTCTTGCCTTCTGATAGCACAAGGGCCTACCAATGCTTCCGTGTTGTTAAGTAGCTCACTTTCATTGACCAATGTACCGTCACCGACCAACGTGCTTTGCCTTTTTGGAGTCAAATGAGAACCATATAACTCATAATCATTGGTAACTCAACTGGAAGATGCACAAAAACAAGAATGTGTTAACTTAACACGATAGGTTATTAACCTTAATTCGTGTACCAGTGATAACTAAAAGGCTTATTCTTGATTGACTCTTGAAACTCTTCAAGATCAATAAAACTCCCACTGAATTCTTTACATATAAGTTTCTATATCAAGGAGTATTCCTTGACGAGCAAAACAAATAATCAAAAGTTAGTATGGATTCTTGTCAAGAAAAACATTTTACATAATTGGTCTTAGTTTATCCTTTGTTTTTAAATCCAAAAACATCACAACTACCAATTCAAATTGTACCAGAGTAAGAAAACATTATTACTCCACATTTTATTAGGTTTTATAAACGTACTTAGTACGAAATAAGCTTCAAGATACGATTTATAGTTACTAGAGTATGACTCTAAAACTAGATTGGAAAACGAAGTATGACTCATCTCTTGATTAAACCATTTCACGAATATCCAATTCCTCTTCTTAGTCATATAAATGCACTAAGATGTCCTTAAAGGATCAATTGTGACATAGTTCCATAATCATTAAGATGATCATAAAAAATGATACTAAAGTACTCTTTTTTTTTTCCAGATCGGAGAAATCTTTATCTATCTGCCTAATAGATTCTTCTTATTCGTTCTATTACACTTTGAAAACTTTTCAAGTGTTAGAATTACGCTTAATCTTATAAACACAACCATGTTCATTGAAACATCGGTAAACCATGTCGAATAGAGTTATCGTTATTTCTGGTGGATCTAAACAGTCCACATCAATGCGTACTAGATCCTTTAGTCCTTCACTTGATTCACATAAACATGTGATCAACGAGTTAGTCATGATCTTCCAGTGATCAAGATTCTCATACATGACTCAATATGAATTGCATGACTCCAAGTTTCTATCCAATTGAAACTTGGGTGATGAAAATTCCATTTCACTTGGTTAATCATGGCATTACCATAAACAATATAATTAAAAATTAATCCACATTTAACATTGCTAATAATAGAAATATAACCATCAATTCTCATAAATGTCATTGCATGAAAATGTAAATAAATAAAAACTCATGTTTATTAATATGCAGAAAAATTTGTCCTTACAATGCAAATATATGAAAAATATGTTTCTAGATATTTCCTAAGTAATCAATTAATCTATTGTAACTACTATGCAACAACTTCCAAAATCTGATCATCGAATCATGCGATTGAAATCCAAAATCTATCTCTCACTATGAGATTCAACTTACTCTTCTCAAGTTTCCTTCTTTCTCTTATCTCCTGCAAAAAACATCAGAATGTGACTATCACATAATGTATTAAGAATTTATGAATAGGAACTTAATAAAATAGAGTTAGATAGTGAATGTACCTGAAGTAGTGTCATACGACTTGACTTTACCATCTCTAAGATCTTTCAGGTATTATGGGAAACTTTATATCCAATTCCCCTTTAATTAGCAATAAAGACATATGGATCTTTTAGGATTAGCACATGGGACTATCTCTGGATTAGCGTTTCTCTTTACCATATGGTCAAACAGTTTGACCTTGGCCGATCCCTTTCCATTGGGTAGAGAAATATTTTCTGGACTACCAATGTTGCCATTTTTAATGTCCATGGAAACTTGGGAGACAGATATTTCAAACATATTTGCTTGATCTGAGACTGTTATTTGGCTTGACTGTTGTGACAAGTTTCGAGGTTTGTAAAGAGAAAGTAACATAATAGATCCATGATTGCTACCGCCAAGTTTCAGCCAAAAGTTGTCCATAGAAACACCGTTGAGGAAAATGTGCATGCTTCAGCAAGGGGGATGAGACTCGTGACTTGCGCTAGGTAGTAGGTTATATTTGTATGTCCCGGGGGAAACTTTGGTAGACTGGTCAGTAGTGTGCTCTTCATGAATCCTCTGTAATTTATTTACAGACCGAACTTTTCTCCGTGAGTTTGCCGTTAGAGCGCTCTGACTGTCGTGGCGCTAGAGCAGTTATCTTGAAAAGGCGACAAAATCAAATCACAACTCAATTCGATGTTTTTGTCATGATAATTTTGAAATGCTTCATAGAGTAGAAGCAGTAGCGCACTTCTCTTATCCCTTCATTTTTTGAAAAAATCAAGTTGACCGAGCCTCAATTCTTATTCTGAGAGCGTATTTTGTTGAGCAGGGTCGCAGCGCAGGAAAGTTGAGTGAGGTTGATGTTTGTCTTTCAAAGTTTGTGGGCTGCTTATTGTCTTAAGCTTGCTTGCTTTGGACCTGGATGGTTTATGTTGGCTTCTCGTGTGGTTTTCTCTCTATGGAGAATGTTGGTCCATGAGATTTATTTGTTCATGTTTTTCCCATTAGAGGGAGTTCTTTCCAAAGATTTGTGTTAGCCTTAGGAATTGACTAGAAGTGATTCCTACTTGCTCTGTAGGGTGTTAAAACTCGAAGGATTTTTTTGCTATGTGAGAGTTTATTTGCACTCAACCAAAGTTCTTTGTCTTTGTCCCAGGAGTTCACACTTGCGAGCTCGAGGCTCGTGTTTCCTTCGAGTCCTTAGCCTACTTTTTCAGGTCGAGACCTTGGCTGGTCCCTTCTTTTGAACCTTGAATGGTTTGTTTTGCTATGGTACTCTTTTTAGCTAGCGTTTTCTGGGTACCCTTTAATACTTTTTTCTAAGTCTTGGGCCAAGAAGGGTTGCACTCCGTCCCTAGTCAACTAAGTTAAGCCAAGATCGCCACATTGAGGCGTTTGTGACTTAGGTATCTTTACATCAATAGAAAGCTTATGAGCCTTCAAAGCCTTTGTTCATATCATTGGCAAAGGTAGTGGCCCGTTGGATTACACTGACATGTTTAGGGAAAGATTATGATCCTTTGAACCCTATTGGTTGCATTCTCGCATCGATTTTTCTCAAGTGACACAAATGATATGTCCTTGTTATCACTTGGTAAATGTGTACAACCTCTTGTTAAGATGACATCAAGCCTGAATAATAATAAAATTTGACACAAAATGGGCACACCAACAAGAGTTAACCGTTGGAGTGTGATTATGAACTTAGAGTTAGATCACATTGCCCTTAACCTTGCTGTGTCTTATTCAGTCTTATATCTTTTCTCTAGGAGTAAGAGTGGCACGAA
Organism: Lactuca saligna; assembly: GCF_052625555.1. Lineage (NCBI taxonomy): Eukaryota > Viridiplantae > Streptophyta > Magnoliopsida > Asterales > Asteraceae > Lactuca > Lactuca saligna. Next base: position 91,484,001 of record NC_136420.1, read on the forward strand.
TTGTGCGTGTTCCAAGTCCGGTGGATGGGCCTCCCGTCTTGTGCTTCCCAGACACAAGTTCCATTCTAGTGCATCTCTACTATCCGACCGGTACTCTAAAGCTATCTAAGCCATGCTAATGGGCCTAACATCGATAAGTTTTCCTGATGATAACATATAGAGAAATGATACTATATGAAAATACAACATGGATCTCATGGCATTTCTATCGTGTCTTGGTGGGATGTAACCAATTAATCGTCAACATAGTATATTTTGCATAAGCATTAATACCATCTTCAAGGTGTTTCTTGCACGAGAAATACCTAGTTGATTTCCACCCAGTCTGATGTGGGTACTGTATTTAGTCGTATTAAACTATGGTGCATATGATAACGTTGCTATAAGAATACACAACGAGGTTGTTTTCATGATAATTGATAACAAGATTGTTGCCAAGAGTCAGGCAACACAGATGCTGAGGGATTGTAAGTAGCAGGGTTGTGTTGAGATATCTACTTGGAGTGTAATGCCGTTTGAGGAGGTTTCATATGTGTTAAGCTTGACAATCACGGTAAGGAAAGAACCGAAATTAGTCGATGTCCAACAGGGGATCCCAGAAAGAGGTTCCTACGGTCAAGTCAGTAATTGGATGAGAGAATTAGGGTTTTGCTAGATATAGAAAAAGAGGTGATCCCTTTGTCTGGAGAAGAAGGGATTCCTTTATAACTTTCACCGAAGGAACATGTCCCTGAAAATACTTTTTGTTTTGTCTGGGCTTCCAGGAAGTAGAGGCGTCCTATTCGCGGATCGTGAACCACTAGCTGTTGCATGCTATTGGAGCATAATTACTGAATAGCAGCACTTTAAGCACTACACTTGTCGCTCTAGGCAGTGGTTAGTACTATTTTTTCTTGTTATGGACCGAATCCTTTCATTTTGAATTGTACCTTGGCGCTAGAGCACCAGGCTCTAAGTGCGAGGATGCGAGGGCTAGGGCCTAGACTTAGCACTTACTCTAGGTAGCGACTGTTGACTAGGTTCTCCTTTAGATAACTGTCTGTTATCTTTGGGGTAGCTGAGTTGTTCTAGATTAGCCCTAAACACTTGTTCAGTTGGGATGGTGCTGACGCCCACTTATATGACAGAGACGTCTGCACAGACGGTTTCAATATAGTAACTGTTTCAATTTCCCGCCTTGCATTTCAATCTTCTCTTATCAGGGATAGTTTCCTTTTCTTCGAGCTACTTCTCTTCAACTTTCTCTTCTTTTCTCTTCACTTCCTTTCTCTTTCGTCTTGCATTTGTTATCGATAAAAATAGAAATGATGAACACCATAATTGATCCCACACCAAAGGAGTTTGAGTTCGTACAGGCCTAATTTAGCATTCTTCCTGAGCACGCAGTACAATATCCTTGAAAGGGGGCGTCTATTTCTCGGCTGCCGGAAGGGAAGGTTGGAGTCCCAATCCCTAACTTTTAGGCGGGTCTTTGGCTTCCTAGAACCGACATTTTCAATGAGATCATGCACGAATATGGCTTCTCAGTTGACGATCTGACTCCTAATGCTCTCAAGAAAATAGTTGGTTTTGAAATGGCATGTCGAGCTTTAGGCATGCTCCCTCAATTGTGGGATTTCAAGTACGCCTTCAACTCCTCTACTTAGTCTGGTGTGCATACGTTCTGTCAACGGGGTGTCCATGTGATCATCATGAACCAGAAAGCCCCCAAGAAGAACCGGCAGGACAAATTGCTATGGGTCAACTGCAACTTGGTCTGTTTTGGGTATCCCCGCTGATAATGTGCCCTCCAGCACAGTCCAAAAGTTGCACTTAGAAGCTCTAAGTAGGGATGTGATAAAAATCCGAAACAAAATAACCAAACCAAACCAAATGATGTTTGGTTTATTTTGTTTGGGTTATTCGGTTATTTAGTTAATTCGGTTTGGTTAACCGAATAAAGATACCTTATTTTGTTTTGTTTTGGTTAAATTATTATTTTGGTTAAACCGAAAAAACCAAATAAGCTATTTAATATATATATATATATATATATATATATATATATAGTTTATATCTATAAATTAACGTTTTATGTTTAAATTGATGGATTAGTTATTAAAAACGACTTTGATAACTCTTTGTTCAAGTATTAACCATTATATGTTTATAATTGTTTATATATATTGTATTAAACAACAACTAATTAGCCAAATGTTTATTAACATTTAGTTATTTCATTCTTCTTCATATACGAGTAAAGCTATATTAATTCGCTTGTAAAACTTATATGACTACATTGACACTTCAAGACAACATATCGTCAAAGACAGAGTATAATATGTCATATACTAATGTATTTTTTTCATTTCGTAAAAGTTTAATAAGTTTTTTTTCCTTTTAGTTTAGTATTTAATTTTACATAATGTTGAGATCGAATGTAGTTGTGAGGTGTTGTAGTCTGTCTAGGTCAGTCTTAGTGTCGAAGTTGTAATGTTTTAGACCATTATATTTTTGTACGATTTTGTTATCCCTATAAATATGGGATGGGTACTAGAGTTAGAGCAATTCTTGGATTCTTCAACTTGTACTCTCTATTTTTCTCTGTATCCTGTTAAAGCGTAATCGAGCCATACAAATCATAGTTACATCGTGTCTTCATAATTCATTTTGAACTCTGATATTTTTTCGTATACTCGATTAATAACAACTAGTTTTTGTATCAAAGTAGGATTCATTCAGATGTGATATGATTTTCTCGATCTTTCAAAAGTTTTTGAGTCACGTTCCTGATTCAAAATTTTCCACTCTTTTGATTATGAAAATCTTTATAGATCATCTGTTTTTGATTCGATTGTGCATTTTGTTTGTTAAATCGAGTATTCGGTGTTTGATTTATGGAAGTTTTATTGATAGAAGCATTTCTCATAATGCTTCTGTACATCATTGGAAAATTTTAACATGAACACCATGACCTCATATTCTATCTTCTCGGTTCATCCACAAAAATTCCTATGTTAATTCCAGAATTCTATGATCAATGGGCTGATAATATGGAAGGTTATCTGAATGGCGTCGATGAAGATATCTGGAAATGTATTCTTGATGGAGTTCATTCTTCGACTGCATTGCAAAATGTTGGATCTTCTGCTAACAATCAAGATGTTTCTTACTAAGTAAAGAAATTAAAGAAAAACGAGAAAAGATGCCTGCGTGAAATCCATGTAGCTCTTCCACCAGTGGTTTGCAACTACATGCATAGTTGCAAGACATCGAAGGAGATTTGGGACACACTGAAGGAGAAGTACCAAGGAAGAAAGAAAACAAAGATAAGCTCAGTTAAGCGGTGTCTGTTAGAGTTGGGAGAGTTTAAGCAGAAGGAAGGAGAATTCATTGATCCCTATTATGACCGTCTGAATGAACTCATATACAAATATAACAGATATGGAGCTACAAGGTCTACAATGGATTTCAAGTTACTTTCATCGTGGGACTTCGCAAGGAATGGCAAAATGTCAGCTTATTGATAAAAAATCAGCAAAGCTTCAACTAGTTTTCTCTAAATGAACTCTACAATGTGTTGAAAGCACATTAAAACGAAGTTAATGAGATTGCTAAGGAAACAAGGAACAATTTGGGTGGTCCTTTGGCATTGATGTCGAAGGTTTCTGGAAGAGAGATTGAGAAGAAATCTGCTAAGAAAGAGAGTTAGGAGGATGATGGATTAATCGTCAATTCTGATGACGAAGTGGTGGCGCTCTATTCGAATAATCGTGTGAAGAAATTCTTTAAAAAGCTATTTGATCCAAATTCAAGAAATAGTAAGGTGAAAGGAAGTTTTTCTGGGAAGAATGTGAATGAAGAGAAGAAGTTTGAGAAAAAGGAGGTGAAGAGTGAGCATGCAAAGGAAGTTTAATGAATTCGCAAGTCAAAAATGATTTTCGATCACCAGTAAAACATGTGTTGAATAAATGTAAATGCAATTAAATTGTAACTTTCAAACCCAAAAAACCAAACTTTCCCAATCCTCATTCGAAACAAACATCTAAAGCTTCATATATTAAACGGAAAAGTGATGTGAAAAATTTCAATCACTGTCTAGAGGGAAAAAGGAATGTCATTTCAAACTTAAAAATTTTCTCAAGAACAAATCATGGATGCTTATGAGAAGTACTTGAATGAATCTTCGAATGGTAGTTCTTCATCAAAGGAGTGAAATTCTTCTTTTTCGACAGTAGAGAGCTATTCTAAAAGCAAAGGACAATGAGAAATGAAATGAGGAGAAAAAGGCTAAGGTCAGTGTAACTCTAAACCATCTATTGATTAAATTTCTGTGCCTTTAACTAACGAAGTGGACCTACCTGACAGTTTAAAATCCAACGTTCTTAATTGGGTTTTAGGTTCATCATTTCACAGTGTTTTTCAATCTAATCACCAAAGACCCAAAAAGCCTTGGGGACCTAAAGATTTCCATTGATTGTAGGTTTATGTGATGAACAATATGATGACAAATGGTACATCGATAGTGGTTGCTCTCTTCACATGACTGGAAAGAAGGAAAATTTGAGAGATTATCGAAGCTTAGAAAATGCAGGAGTGGTCAAATGTGGAAACAACAAGTGTCATGTCAGAGGTTATGGGAAAGTCATGAATGGCAAATTTACTGTTAACAGAGTTGCATATGTCGAAGGTCTTCAACACAGTGGATTAGTGTTTCACAACTAGATGTGGGTACTGGTAATCATGTTGTTTTTGATGAAGAAGGAAGTGTGATTTCAAACAAAGAATCAAAAGAAGTTCTTCTCAAGTCCAAACGAAAAGGCGATATGTATACCCTTGACATCAAACCAATTATTGGTGTCCCTCTATGTTCTTACTTTTGAAAGCTTCATCAGACATTAGTTGGCTCTGGCATCGAAGACTATCACACCTGAATTTTAGAAATATGAACAAATTGGTGGTAAATGATCTTGTTTGTAGTTTACCTGTCTAAAAATTTGACAATCATACTTGATGTGCAGCTTGAAAACAGGGAAAGCAACATAGCCAAGTCCATCTAATTGAGATTGATTTGAAGATTATTGAACCTTTGGACTTCTTCACATTGATCCTTATGGGCCTTTGACTGTTAAAGCTCTCAACAAGAAGAGTTACATATTAGTCATTGTTGATGATTTTTCATGGTTTACATGGGTATATTTTCTAAGAATGGATTCAGAAACAGCTCAAGCAATGATCAAATTGATCAAGCACATTGAAATGAGTTAGAAGAAAAAGTTCGAAAGATCAAGAGTGATAATGGGTTGGAGTTCAAGAGCAGTTTTATTGATTCGTTCTTAATTGACAAAGGAATTTTGCATAATTTTTCTTCTCCTTACACAGGTCAACAAAATGGTGTTGCCAAAAGGAGGAATTGATCTCTTCGCGAAGCAGTAAGAACAATGCTTACATATGCGTATCTTTCACAGTATCTCTGGGCTTAAGCAATTTTGACGACTTGTTTCACTCAGAATCGATCTTTCATTCATCCTCGGTTTAATATAACCCTTTATGAAATCAATAACAATATGAAACCAAATGTCAAAATTTTCCATGTTTTTGGTTGCAGGTGCTTTGTTATGAATCTCAAGAATAACCTTTTGAAATTCCAGTCCAAGGCTGACGAAAGGATATTTTTGGGATATTCTCAAATTCTGTTGCATACAGGGTGTTAAACAAACCAACCAGGAAAATCAAAGAAACTTTTAATCTTACCTTTGACGATTGGTATGTAAAAAGGGTCAAAAAAAATTTTGAACAAAAACCAATCATTAATGAATCAAATGATGAATCTTAAAGTTTGGATTCATTTGATTTTGATTATGAATTAATTTTTGGTGTTCCTGACAGAGTTCTCGATGCAAAAATTCATGCTGATGATAATTAAGTACTTGAAGCATCAAATCACTCTGATGATTCAACTATCACCCATGATAATGCTGATTTGAGTTCATCAACAAATTCTCCTATGAATAAAGAAAGTCTGCCAGTATTACTCAACGCTCAAGTGGAGGGGGAGCACTTGAATTCGACAAAAGAGGTTGAGAGGGAGCAAGGTCAAATGAATGTTGATGTTGAGGGGGAGCATCTTGATGTTGATTCAATTGTTGAGGGGGAGCAAATTAGATCTCAAATGAATAATTCGACTATATAAAATGATGTTTTTCATGATACAACTAATCATGTGTCCACTACAAGTCAAGGTTCAGAAATGGATGAAATATTTGAAGATGCACCATTAGATTTTGATCCTGCACATCCACCGATGGAAAGATGGACATGAAGTCATCCACGAAAACAAATTCTTGGTGATCCTCAAGCTGGAGTATTGACTAGAGCTTAGCTACGTGTGAATAATGAGGTACTTAATGCTCATCAAGAATTTTGTATGTTTAATGTGTTTATTTACAAAATTGAACCAAAGTCACTAAATATTGCTATGGAAGATCCTGATTGGATTGGTACTATGAAATCCGAATTGGCTGAATTTGAATGAAACAAGGTTTGGAGGCTTGTTTCGAAACCTCAAGATACTTCAATCATAGGTCTAAAATGGATTTTCAAAAATAAAACTGATAAACAAGGTAATATAGTGAGAAATAAGGCTAGGCTAGTTGTAAAACGTTATTCTTAACAAGAAGGTATAGATTATGAAGAAACGTTTTCCCCTATCGCAAGACTCAAGGCTGTTCGATTATTTTTAGCCTATGTAACACACAAGGACTTCGATGTATATCAAATGGATGCGAAGTATGCTTTTTTCAATGGTGTTTTCGAAGAAACGGTGTATGTTGAACAACAACCAGGTTTTGTAAATTCTCAATACTCGTAATCGTTGTTATGTTTTAGACAAGGCTGTTTATGGACTTAAACAAGCACCACGTGCCTGGTATGCCACTCTTACTAATTTTTTAAAATCATCAAAATTTAAACTAGGATTTGTTGATCCCACTCTCTTTCGTATGAAAGTTGGGAATCATCTTATGCTTGTTCAAATTTATGTTGATGGCATTATTTTTGGCTCTACTGATCCTAATATGTCGAAGGAGTTTAAAAACATGATGAAAACCCGTTTGAGATGAACATCATGGGAAAAATTAACAATTTTCTAGGATTAAACATTTGTCAACGAAGAAACGGAATTTTCATAAATTAGGAGAAGTATTCAAGAAATCTTCTCGAGAACTATGGAATGACGAATAGATCAAAGTTGTGAGTACATATGGCGGTTGGCACAAGACTTGGTCCTTCGTTAGATAAGCCGACTATTGATCTCACATTGTACTGAAGCATGATAGGTTCGTTACTATACCTAAAGGCTAGTCGATATGATATTATGTTTGTTGTGTGCAATTGTGCTAGATACCAATGGAATCCCAGGGAACCTCATCTAACAGTTGTCAAGAACATTTTTTGTTATCTCAAATGCATGGTTTCGTTGGGTTTGTGATACCCTTCGAAAACTCGGTTTGTCGTACAAGAATATCAGATGCATACTTGGGTGGTTGTCAACTTGATCGAAAAAGCATAAGTGTCGGATGTTAATTATTGGATGGAAGCTTGTGAACTGGAAATCAAATAAACAAACCTGTGTCAAGATTTTAATGAGGCACTTTTTTAGTACCATATTTTGATATTTAAAATCATATTCTTTATTTATGAGTCGTATTGATAAAATGCTCTAAACCTAAGACATTTTTGCACAACAAGATCCAAACCATGTTTTTTTGGAATATGATTTATGTCTGGATATTAATTTGATGCTTCGTTACTTTAAATATTTTCCAAAGCATACTTGTCCCTGACTACTCTGGTCACACAAGTAATTTTGTTTACAAATTTTCACACTTATGAGTATTCAATTGTAATTCACAGGAAACCACACAAGCTATTCCACATCTCTCTTGATGAGAACGAAGTAATCTTTGCCCGAGATCTATCTGCTTTTATATCGATTTATCATTGATATCATCGAACCAAAATTTCTTTTGCTTGTTTCTTATCTTATTATTTGGCACACTTTGCACTCATGAAATCTTTGAGGTTCGGAGTACTACCAACTCAGGTTGATGATTTCACAATTTTGGCATATGACTTCATTTTTCAACCCAAAAGCGAAAGAGCCCAGCCTCCATGCTGAAGGGTTTTTGATGGTTCATATCCTATTGGGGCAAGCGAACAGACGAATTGATGTGACGTTTTGGTTACCGCACAGTTTTCAAGGAAAAATTGATAATCACTTTTAAGACGTGGCTACTTTTACGGCTATTGGTCCGGTTTTCAAGGATACACGTAGCCTGCATTAAATGCTTAACAACTTCAAATTCAAATTGGGGTTTAAGTATAAAAGGTTTTGGGTCATCTTTTCCAACTTTACGCGATCAAGATTTCCCAAAATTTTCTTATTCTTTATGCTTTGTTTTCTCAAAAACTCTTAAATGGCGGCTCCAAATGTGAAACTGATCCTTCTCAGACCACAGATGACAACACTTATTAACATTACAGAAGATTCAAAGAACTAACTACGAAGTTCAACTGAACGTTACATAGTATCCTAAGGAATTGAAGATGCTCATTGTTGCTTTGAACCACTCTATTTTGTCAACAGTAATGTCAGCCTCTTTTTCTGTACCAATGACCTGATTGTCACTTGCTGGTTCTACTACTGTGTTCAAAAAGACGATTAATGTGGTTCCCTTCCAGTTAACCAATGAGAAGAAGTTCAAGTTAACCAAGAAGATGTTTGCTCAAATCTTGAATGTCCCTAATGTCAAACCTTTTTATGAAATCTCGAATGAACAAATGCTTCAAATGTTCAATGAAATAGGTCATGAACCACTTTTAACAAAGATAAGTGATTTCAAGAAACCTTCTTTGGCTTGCATTCGGAATTTTCTGTTTGGTATTTTCCTCGATGCCTGACGGGTCGAAGTGTTGGCTTGGATAAGGCAAAATTGGAAATTTATGTCATGGTACCAGGCCTTTACAATAACTTATAAGTTGATTACGCAACTCAGTTGTGGGAAGAATTTGCGAATAATATCGACAACATGAATGTGGTGAATGGAATTTCTTGTGCTCGTTACTAGAGTCTAATTATGAAGTTTGGATATGAAAAGGACGGTATTGCTATTCCTGATGAAGAAAAAAGACTGAGTTTACTTTGTATCAACATACGAAGACAGTGGAGGATAATCCAGATGTGTTTCCATTGATTGCACGTATCCCTGATGCTATGTTTCGAAAGGTTAATCCTGCTCATCCAGTTCTTGTTGCTTATTTATAAACAATCGATCCTTTGATTGAGACTGGAGTTCTGTGAGCAAAGGGTGATAAAGTAAAAAGGAGCAAACCTTTGAAGAAAGATACTAAGGCTAGTTCATCGAAGCCTGTTACTGAGTCTACACCAAGGAAAGTTTTGAAGGCTCGTGTTTTAAAACCTGATTCGATTCCTATTCCAAAGTAAGTTGTTTGGCCTGATCCTTCTCAAACAGAAAATGTTGTTTTGCCTTCGAAGTCGGGTTTTCTCTGAAGGTTAAAGAAAATGGCTCATATGCCTCATCAATCTCCAGACCATGGTGCAGTTCATCATGAAACTCCTGATAAGTCTCTTTCATCACCATCTGAGACTTTTATTTCAAAGGTTAAAAAGATCAAAAAGCCAGAATTAAATCAGATGGGTGTACTTATTTGTGAGATTCCTGCTCTTGTGTCTCCGGCTTCCAAGAAAAGAAGGGCTCATGACTTGGTAAAAAATATTAAAATTAGAAGCAAAAGAAGCTCGAAGAGTCTACTGATGAAGTTGTGGCAGAAATGGATTTTGAAGAAGGTTCTACTCCATCTCCTATTCAACATGGTGATACAGGCTTACCATCACCAACGAGGGGATCACTAGTTAAGTCAAATTTCGAGGAGACTGGTATTCTTGATGGCAATGTAGAAACATCTTTTGGACACAAACATCAATCAAGTTGATCATGTGAAATAATCCACTCCTGAGTAGACTATAGTCACACCACCAAGAGTTTCGAATGTCCAATCCGTTTCTAAGGAGGTTCGAACTTTAAGCATTCCTGTGTACATATCTGATATGGATGCAAATGTCAACATGGGTGATGGAGTGTTGAACAACGAAGCCCAAGGTAATTCTACCATTATCATTTCTTCTTCTTTTGATACATCTACCATTGATACCACTACTTCTGTACCACGATTTCATTCTTCAATGTCTACTACATTGCCACAATCCACAAATTCACCCACTTTTAAAAACATTATGGATCAACACATCACTTTTTTAGTTCCATCGTAATCCACGGAAGGTCCTAAAGAGGATGATTCCATAGAAGATGATGATTTTATGGTATCTTTTTCCGAAATTCAATTTGATCCGGAAGAGGAGAACATCACAGATCATAAGTTAATGTCTGGTAAACAATTCAAGATTCTCAACAGAAAGCTCAACTCCTTATTGCAGCTTCAAGCTGATGCTGGGGTCGAAATACTGTCTATGGTAGTGAAGTCGATGTGATGCTTAAAGCTCAGAAGATTAGACTACGAGAAGCGATTGATATGGTGGATAAGAATAATGAGTTAAGGGTGAAATTTTAGTCCTCTTCGTTTAGTAATGAATTAAAAGGGGTTGCAAACTATTGTGAAGGAAAGGCATGTGTTGTTTGTCCAGGATGTGAAGACTGTTCATGAAAATGTTAACAAGAAAATTGAGGAACTCAGAGTTGATATAGTGAAAGAGATTGCAGCTCTGGATCACAATTGTTCATCTCTTCATTCAAAGGTGGACATAATTCTTGAAGCTGTCAAAAAGGTTGTTGAATGGTACAATTCTTTACTTCCCAAGGTTGATAAGAAGGTTGAGGTTGGTGTTCAAAGTTATGGTAAAATTGAGTAGACATTGTATAATTTGAAGGAATTAGTTTCGAAGTCTCGGTCTTCATCACTACCAGTAATCACTCACGAATTATTATCTCAAAAAGTTATGTCTTTGGAGTCTATAATCAAAGCAGAAATGGTTCCTTTGCAGAAGTTCATAAAATTGATGCCAACTGATGTCCCACCTGTTAGTATAGGGGTGAAAGGGGGAGAAAGAGTAAGTGTTGGCATGGGTTCGAAAAATGGTTTGGGAGGAAGGGGTTCAGGGGAAGGTGATGGTGAGTGAGAGTGGTTGGAAAGGTTATGTTGACTCAAATTCCCACTTCACTACCAAAGACATCATCTACAACTACTTTAACAAAAAGAACAACAAGGCCATTGATGAAAGGTGTAGTGATTGGTTCTGGTGTTGGAGGATCAAGTTCTTCGAAGCCACCTCCATCAACTCAAGAAATGAAAATTAAAGAGAAGGGAGTTTCTACGAAACCAATTGCTGAAGAGAAAAAGCCTACCTTAGAAAAAGAAATGGAAAGGCAAAGGTAGATTCAAAGTATTCTTCGTGAAAGAGAAAATGACTCCCCTGGTCTTGATAAGGGTCATCCTTCGAAGCATTATTGTTATGAAAACATTGAAGCTCTAGTTATAAGTGAAGAGATACATGATTTTGAAAAAGTTCCTAAGAAAATATTTGCTACTGAGAATACTGATTTCAATCAGTTTGAATTCCCAATCAACAAAATGATGTTCATGGTTGCACAATATCAAATCGTTGATAAGTATGAAGACAAAGAAGAATATAAACAATTGAAGATTCGATTCCATGCAGTTCTTAGAAAAAGGGAGAAGGAGATTTGTCATTTAGTCAAGATAGTCCAAGTTCTTAACATTTCCAAACACGTTTTGTTCGAGGGTATGTTGCAGAATTATTACTTTCATGCAGTCAGAGCAAACAATGTAGCATTTGATTTTTCAATTGCATAATTCCCTTTGATAAATCTTCATGATCTGATTTGTGTTGCAAGGATTTTGAAAGGAGTTGATGTCTCAAAGCTTCAGATAACAAGCAAAGAAGATTTTTTTAATCAGATTTGCTCACATCAAGTTGTTTATAGACAATTACTATGGTTGTTTTGCATTAACATATGTCGAATTAGCCACGACAATAGGAAAACAGATCATAGTGCCCCAATGTATGTTGAAGGGCAAAGCTAGTTTGAAAAACTTTGAAGATGGGGAAATATGTTTGAAGCCACTTGGGATTGTCTTTTTTGGGAAAAACAAGAAGGGGAAGAACAAAAATTTCTGTTTCAAGCTTGTGATGTTGAAAGATACACCACACCTCATTATACAAACCTCATTGTTCAAATGAATAGCTGTACAAAGAACAATGATGGTGACAAAGCTGAAAATTTCAAGGTGGTAAATTGGTATTTAGAAATTCGAAGGGTGATACGTCAAGTTGCTCAGATGCTGATGACTTAGCTTCGACACTTCTCCAATGTAGTTGTGAGGTGTCGAAGTCTATCTAGCTCAGTCTTAGTGTTGAAAGCTAGTTTGTATGTTTTGTATAAGGGCAGAGTTTGTGTCGAAACTGTAATGTTTTAGTCCCTTATATTTTTTTCACGCTTTTGTTATCTCTATAAATATGGGATGGGTACTAGAGTTAGAGCAATTCATGGAGTCTTTGACTTGTACTCTCTATTTTTCTCTGTATTCTGTTAAAGCGTAATTGAGCCACACAGATCATATTTACATCGTGTGTTCATAAGTCAATGTAAACTCTGATTTTGTTTCATATACTCGATTAATAACGACTACACATTCAAAATTTTAGTTGGTTTAACAAGTAAGCCAAACCGAATAAAGCATAGCCAAATTAACCAAAACCGATTAAACCAAACCTTATTTGATTTGGTTATGGTTAGTTTTAATATACGAAAAAATCAAAAAAACCGAATCGGTTAAACCAAAAACCGAAAAACCAGACCGAATAACAACCCTAGCTCCAGGAATACTCCAAGGCATAACTGCATTTGATGAAGCCAGCCCGGTGGAATTTCGCGGCTACGAGCACCCCCTAAGCATGAGTCACTCGCGGAGAAGGCCCAACCCCACCAGGGGCGCTATCTGCTATGCGACAAAACATAACCGCTCCAAATGACAAAGGGTATGCTTAGTGCATTACCACCTAAACCAATCGTTAGCTTTAACATAATGAGGAGCATGATAATCGATTTAGCGAGCCCAATCCTGTCGGGTCTGATGCTCCTGTTTCGTATGAATTGGCATGGGGCCTCAGTGTAAAAGGACTCCTCCAGTACCTAAAAGAGTATGTTGCTCTATCTCATTTCACTTCATACAACCCAATTCTACTTACTAACTTGACAGTCGGAGCGTTTCCTGGGACCTCCTTGTGGGGAACGGATGATGGCTTCTCCTTCTTATGACCTTGCAGACTCACTGTAGCTGCCCAGAACTATTCGATGTGTGAGAAACGACAAACAAAAGCACACCTCGCAATGCTTAAAGATGAAAACCGACAACATCGATGGGACTAAGGGAACACCAACAAGCCCCATCAGATCCATGATGCTGTTGGAAGCAGTCATCACTCCCACTTCAACACCTCAATGGCCACCGCAAAACAATGATCAGGATGATCACCGCTTCGATGAGTGAGCTATAGACACCAGTCATCGAAGTGATGGCACCCTTTACCGCGACATCAGCAAAACATGTCTGATCACATAGCCGACAACCGACAACAATCTCAAGTAGTATGGCACCACTAATAGTACACAATACTGATTGTATGTTCACTTTCATGCAAACATTGACATTGCCATTAAAACAAGTCACAGGAGAACAAACGACGCCTTCTAAACACCCTTGTTCACAGAAAACATACCATTCTCCACACCGATACCACAACACTCACCATTTACACCAAACGAATTGATCACATCTAATCTGCCACTCCCGACAACCCAACCACTAATTTTCCCATACCAGCAACAAAGTTTTATGGCCCAACACCAACACCCTCTCAACTTACAACAAAATGTTGGTGTACCATACCTCACTGCTTAACAGTTGACCCCCCCCCCCCCAAAACATCTTTCTATTTCCAAACCAAGATATCTTGTCGAGGTGGGTAACGTGTTTGTTTGCTAAGGAGCTCTTAGATTCTCTACTAGAAAAATAGCCTTTTACGACGTCCAATGCGTGTCGTAAAACGCTCAGACGACGCGCAAATGCGTGTCAAGAAAGGCCCGTCATAACGAGAGACGACACGCTTTTGTGCATCGTCTATAGATGACGCGCATTTACAATAGGCATTTACGACGCTCATTTATGACACGCAATACGTATCAAGGAAGGCCCTGTCATAAAGGAATACGACATGCGTTTGTGTGTCGTAACCTTACGACGCGCATTTTATGACACACATTGCGTATCATTAAAGCCCCTGTCATAAAAGAAGATGACACGCATTTACGTGTCATAAACTTTAGTAACCATTTACGATATGCATTTACGACGCGTCTTTACGATACTCTTTTATGCATAATACAAAAAATATGTAAACAAATATATACCAAAACAATCAATTTCATCCAATAACATCATGTCAAAAAATTGTAATACATTGATATTAAGGGGATCTAATTGTACATTGTTATTAAGAGGTTTTCCCTAACTATATAACCTAATACTACATTTCTTTTAAGGGACACCTTCTGCAATGTAATGTTGTACAAGCTAAAAGATATACACAATGATGAAAAACATCAAATTCCAACTAAGTAGAGTTGCGTCTTGCCTTTGATACTTCTTTAAGACTCATATTGAACCCCTGCTCCGATAATTCTTGTGATCTGATCAAATAAAAGTCAAAAAATTAATATGCTAATTATTAGAAGAATCAAACATGGAATGTTAGTTGTAAAAGATGAAATTACCCTTTTCTCCATCCAAAGAATGTGGTATTTGGAATAAATACACTACAATATGAATTACTTGATATCAAGAATGACAATCAAAATGACAAGAACACCCCCATACAAATGGTAAATATTACGTGTAAAGCTATCAACAATGAAAATCCTTGATCCTATGAACTAGAGAGTATATCATCATAATTCCATCTAACACCACCCATGAGAACCCGTAAAGCTAATCAACCAACGTATCATGTCATGTAATGTATTTTTTGTTAGTATACTTTCACGTAGGAAAAAAGTGAAATAAATAAAAATAAGAACGTTCTCATTTATTCAAAATGGATACTATACACATCTATGGGACCCATTTTTAGAATTACCATCCCATGAAATCATTCATGCTATTTTAACTTAAATAATTTATTTTTAGTAAAAAAAATAAATTTTTATAAGTTTATTGTTTTGATTATAGAATACATACCCATTTATCACTGACTTCTTTTCTTTGTTTTCACATTGTAGCATTGTGAAAGAGCCTTCGATCATCCACACGTTTAACAGCTACAACTACAGCTCTTAAAGCTTTTCATAAAAACAAATAAAAAAATCAAATTAATATAACATAAATGGAGTTATGATTATAGTAAGAAATAAAAACAAAAAAGTATGTTACCATGATTAGGAAATAGAGGTGCAGAATTCAAAAAACCTCTTATTTACATAAACAAATCAATAGAAGTAATCATAAAATCTGTACAAGGGTTATAAAGAATGAATTTTCAATTGTGTTACCTTTTTAGCAAGACTACATGCATGATCTAGTGAGTTCAAAACGTTGAGAAGCTTCTCCAGCAACACGCAATCTAGCATCATTAACTTGTTGGAAAAAGTAAAACCATGATTAAGTTATAAAATTTCGTGTTTAAATAATATATACATTTTTAATACCTGGTGAGCTTTGGGTTGTTTGTGAACATCTTCATAAGGATCATTCTTCATATCATTCAAAGGATCACTAATAACCTCCACATGAGGCTGTCGGATTGACTTAGGGATGTCAACGGGGGCAAACGGGGCGGGGAGTGCATCTCCCGCCCCCGCCCCCGAAATTTCCCTGTTCCCCCGCCCCCGCCCTCGCCCCCGGAATGTTCAATGTTCCTACCCCCGCCCCCGCCCCCGTTCCCCCACCCCCGATTGATTTTGGGCTACTTTTTTTTTGGGCTAAAAGAAGTTGTTATTTAGGCTAAAATAAATTATTTTTTAGGTAACAAATAATTATTTATAGCAGAATTTTATATGTTAAAAATAAAAAAGTTATGGCATTTTAAAAAATTATAGTAACAACTTAAACACAGGTTTTTTGATGAATTTTGGAAGCTTAAAATCATGTTATTTTTTATTATATTTATATAATTAATATATGTAAATATATGTGTAATTTATTAATGGGGTTCCCATGGGGATTTCGGGACGGGATTGCCTACCCCCGCCCCCGCCCCCGAAATTAAAACGGGGGTTAACCTTGCCCCCGCCCCCGTCCCCGCCCCCGATTTTTTTTTAAAAATAATCCCCCAAACTGGACGGGACCCCCACGGGACTTTTTGACATCCCTAGATTGACTTTTGTGCTGCTACACTGGCAACAATTAAAGGTCTACGCCTTTTTAATTGCCCCTCAATCTAATCAAATTCCTTGTGCTGAAAGTGAAATTTATGTAAAACATTTATATATTTCTAGAATGTAACACATGAATTTATTTTTAAGAAGTTAAGTAATGATTACAAAATACAAACTCGCAAGCGATGCTTTATGAGAAGTTTGTGAATTGATGGGATGAAAATGGTAAAGTCCCCCTAAGTGCATGTGCCAAACAACAGAGTTCCTCAAAAACATCCTTTCTTAGCTCATCGTTTTTTCTACATGCATGAAAAATGTTTTAAAAGAAAATAAAAGTGAACAGGAATTCATGTTTAGGAGAATAACAAACTAAGAACATACCCATCCAATACAAGCTTCAATTCAAATGATGTACAAGTGTTGAAATGTATCCTGTATCCTAATGAAAAGAAATTGATGGTGTTTAGTCAATAATTTATGAAAAATATAATTATAACAACCCAAAAAGATAAAATAAATCATTAACCTGAACACGAGGGATTAAATAGACATATAAGGGCAGGAAGAAATAGATGCATATGATCATCCAATGTTGTTCAACTAGGTGCAGGATCTGATCAGAAAGCCAAATTACATTATTGCCCTTTGACACCTGTGCATTGTACAAGAGACAGATGGTAAAAGTACACTTTACCGGGGGTCTATGAACAGGACGATTGGTTGCTAGGAGACTGAATGATGACCATAATTCTGATATTAAAGAAAGCAGCTCGGGTAGATACTTGCGGATGTGCTGGAATAGCAACCAAGAATGGTTAATGATGACCATTGATTATGTATTTAGAATCTTTTTTTGATCTGTAATTGTCTTCATCTTTGTGTTGGGGTTTCTTTTTGCTGAGAAAGTACCACACATTTACTTATATTCCCAACACCATTCCATCCAGATGGAATTGTCCATTATGAAACCTTAATTAGAGGTTATGTGTTCGAATCTAGTGGAAAATGGAAACTTTTTGATTGGTTGTCCCCTTTTCATATCCATGCCTTCAATAATTCAACTTTGACTGATGCCTGCCTTTTAAAAAGATTTGGAGTATCAATAGGATGAAGCCAAGTAAGTGATTGAGTAACAGATTGTTGCAGACATAAGCTTAATCCATCCCTGTTATAAAACACGGTGTGTGGCTAATAATGGACAACATGTATTAAGTAATTTAAATCGTGAAGTCAAATATAGATCTAGAGTCTAAACTGTAAATTTAAAATGAGAATCCATAAATGGTGTAACGTGTAAGTAAGTATATTTATTGTTGTCCCATCGGATGTCATGTGAAGTAGAATCGAAAGTCTGTAGTAAGGTCAATCTATATTAAAAGCTTTAACATACACTATTTGCTATGAGAGGAAAAAGAGGAGACATTACCATTAGTTAGATTTTTGAGTGAGAAGGTGACAAAATTATTTAAAGAATACAAAATGTGACTCACCTTGTTTTCGAGCTCAAGAAGTGATAGTACAGCACTAAAAACATTAGAATTCTGAGTGGTAATATCTATACACACACGAGATGAAAGATAGGCATCATTTCGAGAGGAAAACAACATATTTCCCCCCTTGTCCCACATAGTCCAGTGGGGAAAACATGTTGGGAGTAGGGGTAGTGTCGTCAATTGCTTCTAGAACTTGGATGTTCCTCCTTGAGCCAGTTGATTTTTGCTTTGAGAGACTAAAAGTACCCCTAAAGCTAAATTTTACAGATCTGGTACGTTTTGTAACTGGTAACGGATTTGCATCTGCACTCTCTGAAGGGTTGATTTCTACCACTTGATATGTAAGGGGGATAGAACAGTTATTTCTTATCCAATATGGGTAGAAAATCATATGATGTGAAAAAGACGAGTCCATCAGATGAAAGCCTGTACAATCAATAGCTTATCAACATGTTAAAGATTAACCGTGCTAATTTCTCACATTTAATCAACAATTGGATTATAGGAGGGACACTTATGGCTCTTTCATCTTTGAATCCAATTAAGCCTCATCAAAATAAGATCCTTCATGATCCATAGTCGCCATGACTGCAAAAATAACAACAATAATCACTCTTAAGCAAAAGAAACAATGGGAAACATATGTGAGTCTGATTATCATAAGCAAAATACAGTGAGAATACAGGGTTCTTGATTCCTAGGGTTATAAGAACTCATAGAACAAAAAAACCCTATTTCCCCAAACTTATTTAATTATAAACCATGTGATGGATGCAGGTATACAACCTTGCTTGTTGTTTCACTTTTCTGTCGTGTAGCAACATTCTCCTTCTTTGGACTTCTCTTCTATTATACGTATAACATCAGGAACACAATGAAAGATGAGAAGCTTGGTGAGAAAATGACTCCGACTGATAAGAAGATTGAGGATGCGATTGATGAGGCGATTGTGTGGTTAGATACGAACCAATTGGCTGAGGGGGATGGGATTATGTATAAGATGAAGGAGCTTTTTCCCATTTTGAAACTTTTAGGTTAGAGAGAGATAAAGGGAGATATATATAGAGAGGAGGAAGAGAGAGAGAGAGAGAGAGAGAGAAAGGAGATTGAATGAAGAACTGTTAGAGGCACTGGAGTTGGGTAAAGTCGGAGGCCCTAAGGCTTCTTGTTGCTAATTCAAAGATCAACATCGATGGCAAAAGGTGGAGGCATCAGTAGAGGGAACAAGGTAAAAAGTGAGTAGATCGAACCATTTAGTGTTAGGGTCGATTTGGAAGAAATCTTAAACCCTTAACCTTAAACATGATGTGAAGCAATTAATCCATAATCTTCTCTGTCTCCATCAATTCCCTGGGCTTACATAATCGGACGGTGGTGGTAAATGAAGCGTTCTTCAAGAAGGAAGGCGCATCATTGCAGTTTAAGGCTAGAAGAGGCAACGAAGATTGGAGGCAGTGGATATGGCTGTTGGGTGGAGACAACGGAGAAGAAGGTGGGGGTTTAAAAAATTGGGGATTTCATTTTCCCTCGGAAATGCACATGTTTCTTACAAAAATATATATAAAACGATATTCACAGAGGATGCACAAGGCCCTCCGTGTTTTTAATATTTTTTACATGAGACACTAATTTAAGGGCATGCAATAATGCGTGACATAAATCCTTAAATTTTTTGAAGAGATGACACTTTTTTAATGCTACTCTCTTTTGCGTAACATAAATCAATGAGTGTCATGGTTTGCGCGTCGTAAAAGGGTCTTTTTCTTGTAGTGATTACAAAATTCCAAACACAACGAAGTTGCCATACCTTAAGACCTACAACGAAACCATAGATCCAGACAGCCATAACGACACGTACAAATACCTCATTAAAGTTGGATGAGCGATCCTGGTGTATGTATTTCCCGACAACCCTGGATGGAAATGTGGGAACATGGTTCAAAACGCTTTGCTCGGGGAGCATCTACAATTTTGTCTAGCTCAAGTACCTTTTCCTGAAAAATTTCATGCAACTACGTAAGTACAAAGGAAATTAGTACTTAATCATCGACTGCAAGAAAAAGGAAGGATAATCGACTGCAAGAAAAAGGAAGGATAAACGATATGCGAATAATTCAGCAGGTTAACTAATGCTACATTAGATGTCCCAGGGCACGATGAAGGTCTAATAGCAGGAGCCTTCACGTGGGGCCTTCTTCCTGGACCACTGTCTCAGAAGCTAATGGAGTAGAAACCCCAAACACGCATTGAACTAAAATAAAATGTGGAACGCTACTTAAGGAAAGAAGAAGTAGAGGCAACCAAATAAGCGTACTTGAATGCCATGACCACCTCAGCCATAAAGCATCAGAGTCAGCCACAATGCCACAAAGAAAATCCTGGTACCATCAGACACTTTGCGCACAGGAAACACCCACTAGGACGTTTCAAACCATTCCAAAGATACGACAAAAGAGGTAGGCGAGTACCATAAAAGCAAGACAAAAAGATAAAAGGACGGTATTGGAAGTACCATAAAAGCAAGACAAATGACCCCAAGAGCATCTATGCAAACTTTGACGTCGAGAATGCTAAAGACTCTGCGAAGATATATGATTGACCCGAAGAGATCCTGATGATCAGATGCAAGGGAGGAAGGCAAGGAGAATGCAGTGGGTTCGACAACCTCACAAAATCTATGCAAGGCCTAACATTCTCGGCTAAAGACCCACGACCCACAGGCTAGCAAGGCAATGAACCGCTCATCATCAAAGGATCCATCGAGGACATAACTATACAATGAGTGTATGTAGACATTGGAAGTTCAGTAGACATTTTCTATGAGCATTGTTTTCGCCTCCTTCCGGATAAGTGGAGAGGGGGCCTCAAACCTGCGATAGAACAATTGACGGGTTTTGCAAGGCACATCCTATGGTCTCTAGGCACGATCCACCTCCCATTCACATTGGTCAGTTATGACAAGACAAAGAGGGAGACAACCCTCATAGATTTTGTTGTAATCAGGAATCCAGCAGAACACAACATCATCTTCGAACAAACAAAAATAATCAAATTTGTGGTAATGTCATCGGCAATGCACAGAGTGGTAAAATCCAACACAACAGAAGGACCGAGATGATCCTGGCCATACTACCAAAAGAACTGCTGTGCTACAAGATCATACAGCTGAAGAGAACACATAAGAAACTAAGAGGCTATGGGTAGAGTCGACCGATGGAAAAGAGATCATCAACATAGTGCATCATGATCAGCTAGTTAGCATAGTGGTCAACCATCCCTTATCGATAAGGCTGGCGTTAATTGACCATCTAAAGAGATAAAAGCACATCTTCACCTGGAACCCCATCAATATGGTGGGGGTAGATAGGGAAGTCATTAAACACAACATCTTGATAAAAATAGGGACAAAGGAAGTAAAGCAGAAAAAACATGTCCAAGGAGGGGATAGGAATAGGGAGATCAACGTCCAAGCTGACCAAGGCGAGAATACTTCGAGAAGCAATGTTCCTAACCAAGATCGCAAATCCAGTCATGGTCTAATAGTACGACGGTACATGGCATATGTGCATTGACTATTTCGATTTAAAAAAACCTTGCCCCAAGGATTGTTACCCTTACCAAAAATTGATCAGAAGGTGGAGTCCCTACCCATATTCATATTGAAATACATCTTAGATGCGTAAAAAGGGTACCATCAAATCCTGATAAGTAATAAGGACGAAGAAAAGACTACCTTCCATACATATGATGGTGTGTTTTGCTACACAAAAATTCCATTTGGTCTAAAGAACATGGAAGCAAACTATTGACGCCTCGTCAACTCCATCATTGCTACACAAATTGGAAGAAACATCGAATTTTACGTCGACGATACACTTATATAGAGTCCAGACGAAAGAAGGCCATTGGAAGATGTAAAAGAGACACTCAGAACATTGGAAAGGGTCAAGATGAAGTTGAACCTGGGAAAATGCACCTTTGGCATGGAAAAAGGGAAATTCCTGGGGTACTAATGGACGTGCCATCCTCATGTACCTTGAGAGATGCTCAAGTGTTGATGGGTAAATTGACCGCTTTAAGTCATTTCATATCTAAATCGTCAAAAAGCCATGCTACTCTTCCACACCCTCAAAGGATGCATCGAGAAAAACAACTTCCAGTATATTTATCAGCGTGAAATGAACACTTTAACAAATAAGCAGGCATTGCATAAACTACCCATACTGACCAATCCCATTCCAAGTGAGGCACTACAAGTATATTTGTCAGCGTGAAATGAACCCTCTCTGCGGTGTTGCTAGTGGAAATGGAAGGAATGAAAATACTAGTCTACTTTGTTAGTCACGCTCTACAGGGTCCAAAAGCCAACTACCCCATCTTAGAAAGGTTGGTGCTTACCTTTATTTATGTGGCACGATGCCTAAGGCGTTACTTCCAAGTGCACCAGATAGAAGTATTGTCAAGTTGTCCAATCAAACTGGTGCTAATCAAGCCAGGAACATCCATGCGCCTAACAAAATGGGTGATCAAGTTAGGAGAACACGATATTAGTTATCGCTCACGTAGCAACATCAAAGGACAAGAACTAGTATATTTTATTCTTGAAATACCGAGAGAGGTAAAAGCAACCATCCACGTAAAAGAATTGCCAGACACACATCGGCAAGGAGGCAACCAAAGGTAGATTTTATGTATTGATGGGATGTCCAGTAAGGAAGGATCAAGGGTAGGTCTAATCCTGACAATCCCAGATGGGGAAGTTATTACTTATGCACTCCGCTTAGAATTTCATACCTCCAAGAACGAGGCCGAACATGAGGTCCTACTGCCCGACTTAAGATTAGCAAAGCAAATAGGAGAGGATGCAATGATAGCCCTAATAGGCTCAAGATTAGTGGCCAATAAAGTAAACGAAGAATTCAAAGCAATGCATATATATATATATATATATATATATATATATATATATATATATATATATATATATATATATATATATATATATATATATATATATATATGGAAAAGTACGTGAAAGTTTTCGAGAATCTTGTCAAATCGCATAAAAGTTTCACCACTAAGCAAATCCCAAGAGGGGAGAATAGGATGGTAGATACCCTTAGCAAACTTGTTCAAGAAAGTTTTGGTGGAAGTACTCAAGGAAAGAAGCATAAAACAAGCACCAGATACACACCTTGACCCCATCACAATATTGTTGGATGACACCAAACGTCGAATATCTGCAACATGGTATTCTACCTAACATCCACGAAGAACCTAGAAAATTGATGATCAAAGCACCATAACATACGATCATAGAAGGGGTGCTATATCAAAAAGGGTTCATGTCACTATGGTTAAAGTGCATAGATGAAGCCATCCGCAAGGATGCACTTCGAGAGATGCACGCCAGGATAAGTGGCATGCACGAAGGACTGAGGGCCCTCATGGGGAAAATAATCTGGATGGGCATTTACTGGCCAAGATTCCACCAAGACGCAAAGAAAATAGCATGAACATGTGTAGAGTGCCTAAGTTGCTCCCTAGTTCCAGGTGTTCCCCCAGCACCGCTGACAAGCATCACTGTACCGCTAGCATGAATATCAGGAAGAAAAATGTTCAAGTTCTTATGGAAGAACATCATGACAAGAGTACTGATCAATGACAACGGGTTACAGTTTGTAGAGTCCCCATTCCAAAGCTGGTGTGCCAAAAATGGGATAGGTCTAGAATTCACATTAGTGGCACACGTCTAGGCTACTGGAAAAACCAAAGTGTCTAACAGAATGTTCGTGAATGGAATCAAGAAACATCTGGGGAAGCCCAAGGGACGTTAGGTGGAGGAACTCCCAAGAGTTCTCTAGTTGTATAGAACCACAACACAAACAAGCACAAAAGAAACAACTTTCGGCTTAACTTATGACACGAAAGCAATGTTGCTAGTAGAGCTAACAATTGGTTTGCTGTGCATGTTACACTTCCAAGAAAACGGTAATGACAAAGACCTGGGGTTAAACTTAGAACTCATCAAAGAAAGGTGTGAACAATCAAACATTCACTAGGTGGCCTATAAGAGCACTGTAGAAAGATATTACAACCAAAGGGTTAGACAAAAAGCCTTCAAGGTAGGAGATTACTTCTTGAGAAGCAACGAGGCAACCCACGTCCAACCACGAGGGAAGCTAGGTTCCACATGGGAAGGAACATACAAAATAATAGAAGCATATCACAACGGGTCCTACATACTTGAGATGATGGAGGGGAGGCTAGTACCTGGAGAATGGAAAGCTAGGAACCTAAAGAAATTCCACTTTTAAGGAGGAATCCTACGAGACCAGAACCAAACAAAGGTACCCAACACCCAAGGAAGGTAGTCAATAGTATCTCCATCCTAAGAAGGGAAACACAAAAAAAACTCTTACTCAGAGATGAAAAACAAATAACTTTGTGGTAACTCAACATCCAGACGGATCACCCGGAATGGCAACTAATACTCATTGTATCTCAAGGCTTAGCGCACCATTTGCAAGATTAAAATACTTAGTGTATCACTTGCATATTTAAATATTCAATGTATTCTTTAGGCTCTAAATACCACCTTTAATTTAAATACTAAGTGTATTCGTTAAGCTAAAAGTAGCCATCTTATGTTAAATACTCAATGTATTCATTAGACTCAGAAATGGTCATTTTTTTCCGGATACTCAGTGTATTCTTAAACAATAATTTTATGCCTAAAAGCAATATGTTATAACTAGAAAGGCTCAGAATAGCCATATGATACTTAGATACTCAGTGTATCTTGCCCAAAGGGAAGAGCTAGCCTACTTAAATTAAATACCCAACATACTCAGCCTTAGGGCTCAAAGCGGCTCCTAAACGTTTAAGCGCTTAATGCATTATGAGAAAACTCAGAACTATTCATGCAGGCAAGAGATACAACATGGGTCAAACGTATTCTTAACATGATGGAAACTTGATGTGCCTTGCCCATAAAGGTTGTTTTCATGCCCATCGCAACCCGTATAGAAGGAAACAAGTAATATAGGTCTGACTCATGTTCAAGTCATTTGAAAAGACATTTACAAAGTCCAAAAGATTCATTACATCGCAAAGGAAAAAAATTATAATTGAAAAACAATCACAACACACATACATACATAAGTGTCATACATCTAGATATCATCAAAAGATAAAAGAGTTGTTACAACCAAGGCCACGAGGGGCCACCACCAGTTCATGTTGCAAAGGGTTACATGCAAAACAACAACAAATAACAAACAAACACAAAAGAATAGAGTAAAACAAAAAGCTTCAAAAGTTTCTCACACCCCAAAGGGTTTCTCATGGTAAAATGTACCTTACAAATCGACAACATCAATGCAGCTGCCAACCACTTTTCCCTGACCGATAGCTGGTTCATCACCACTACCACCACCAACTCGTGCATGGCTACCACCAGCTTCCCCAATCAGAGCATCATCTAATACACAATTCATCCATATCCCAACCATGTCAAGATGAAGCAAGCCCATAATAGTTGCGTAGCCCATCGTAGCAAAGGCGAGCAATGCATCATTAAGATCGGTAGTGTAACATCCCGACTCCCAGGTATAATATTTAATTAATTTATATTCATGTTGTCAGAGCAACTTGACGATTTGGAGGCCCCAACTCACCGAGTAGAGAGTCGTAATGGCCGTGTGATTTTTAGAGTCTACTCGACGAGACTCGACGAGTTGGAGGACCCAAACTCGATGAGTAGGAGCTGAGTGCGAAAACCCTAATTTTCAGGGTTTGTTTCCTATTTAAAGGACCTTAAGCCTTCATTTCTACCTCCCTTATCATCTTAACACTCTGAGAGAAACCCTAATCGAGCTATATCCTTATGTGAGAGAAAGAGAGGAAAATATTGCATATTTTAGTGCATTTTGGAGGAAGATTGAGGAGCAAAAGTCTTGGGACGAGAAGGAGCTCTTGGATCCAATGTGTTGTCATTTCTAACTTCTGTTTGAAGGTAACAAGCTACCACCTTGATCAATGTTTAGTTAGATCTCTTTTCTAGGGAGTTTATGGCCTTTTTCAATCCTTCTTAGGGCCCTTGAGTTGATTGAGCTTGCCATGGAGTTGAGACTTCAGATCTGGACAATATGAGGTCCCTTGAGCCTAAAGATCCAAGCTTTATCCAGCTAGTGGCAAGATTTTATGCATTAAACCCTCTATAGAGCTTGTTTTGGCATTTTGAGCCCCATATGCCATGCTTAGACGTAAAGCTTGCAGCTTTACGTGATACTTCCGCCTTAGAAGGCTAGATCTAGAGTTTAGGACCTTAGTTCTGCTTAAAAACGTCTGAATGAGAAAAGGGACTTAAGGGACTCAACGAGTTAATGAGCCAACTCGATGAGTTGGCTAGGGTTTTCCCCTATAGTCTGTACGCATTACAACTCGGCGAGTTGGTGAGACAAGTTGACGAGTTGAGTTGGATTTTTCCTGATACTTCAGAGGAAAAGAAGGGAACTCGATGATTCGTATAGGTGCACTCGACGAGCTGGGTCAACATGGACTGTTGACTTGGGTGTTGATATCCGTTGACTTTTAGGGTTTTGTCAAGACATGGATTATGGAAACCATGGCAGGGTAAAATGGTCTTTTCACCCTTTCTAAGAATTAGAAAGGGGTAACCTAAGTTTCTAGAGTTGTGATTGTAAAGTGTTAATTAGAGATGATTATATTATGTAGGCAGAGTCTAAAGTGTTCTTGGGGTACTAGATCTACTTGCTTACTTACGAGGTGAGTCTTCTCACTATACTTACCTGAGCGGTAATACTGTGTGATCGGAGGGTCTTATGTGAGTTATCGACCAAAGGGTCCTATGTGCTTATATTGAGTTATGTGATATTATGCATTTTGTATTTGTGATATATGTTATACTATTCTGTGCCTTATTGAGTTAGGACCGGAGGCCAATCTGAGTTTTGAGACCGGAGGGTCTTCATTGAGATACAACACTAGAGGGTCCAACCCGAGCTGTGAGACCAAAGGGTCTTCACTGAGACACATGACCGAAGGGTCCACACTGAGCAGTGAGACTGAAGGGTCCTTACCGAGATGCATGACCGAAGGGTCCATGCTGAGCTATATCCATGAGAGGCTTATTATATGTGTATGTGATATTTTGGGAACTCACTAAGCTTCATGCTTACCTTGTTGTGTGATATGTGTTTCAGATACTATTCATAATCGTGGGAAGGTGCCGACTTAATTGTAGACACCATTTAGAGATCGTGATTGAGGATTCTGGGATTTTATCAAACATTTGTTGACTTATGTTTTGACAATTTATACACTTTGTGGCTTTTGGAAAATGTGATATTGAGTTTATGTGATTTTAAAAATGAAACTTTTATTTGAAAATTTAGAGTGTTACACGTAATATTGTTGGACACTAGTTTCTAGCTTCAGGATAATAAGCTCCAGAGTCTGTCTACGCCTTCAACCCAACATAACCAGACTCCTTTCTAGAAACAAAGGTAGCATGTCTTATCGGTTGAATCAACTGGAAAACTTTGGATTCTCGATTAAATTATCCATCATGCGCAAAACTTCGAATTGTAGAAGCTAGTCTCGATCTCGACATAGAGGCTACGCTTCAGCTCAAGAGTCCTCGATGAGCCTATCATGTTCAATGAAGTCTCATTCAAGGCTCTCTTTTTGAATGATTATCCCCTCACCCTACAAAACCAAGGAGTCCACCTTAGCTTCCAACGATACCTGAACTTGTTTGGTAGAAGCTTTCTTTAAGCCCAGAAGATAATCTTTTTGACCGAAGCTATGGGTATCCTTCTCAAGCTAAAAGATTTGGTGTATATGCTCAGCCTCTCGAGCCGCACAACAAACATGAATCTCCTCCATCTTACTCAGGAGTTTGATATGTCGGGAGGTGGTGAGTAAGTAAAACATGGCCTGTGCAGCAACATATCACATATTATAGGACAATGCAAGGATACCCATCGTGTTCATATTAGTGACGATAGCCAGAAGAAAATCATGGTAGGATAACTCCACAACATTAGCATGCACATACAATCTAGATTCATTCCGAAGATTTTAGGCGGGAACGAAGGGGCTAGCACCAGGTCCTGCTAGGGTTTGAGAAATCTCTCTTAGAGGAGTCTGATGACATTAAGCTCCAACGAAGCTCTCAGAAGAGGTAGGACTGGGGTTGCATTTTGAAATAAATTGAGCTTGAACAATAGATTATGTAGATGATCCCTTATTACCCTCAGACTGGTACACATCATCATCAGGGATCACCACATCAGCCGCCAGAGTGGAGCAAATTGAGCTCAATATTCGGGTAAAATTTCACCTCGACTGAACACGCTTCCCAATGTTATGAACATCAGAGGAGGCCTCTCTAATCGCTAATATGGCTTTCCTCTTGGCCATTGACCGCTAGATGTTCGAAATAATACTATCCTTACTATCCTCAACCACGTCTGCATGACCAGGGTCAACAATAAAAAACAACACAACCGTGGTAATGGGTCGAGTAACCAAAGGCTGCTCACCGACGATTGCCAAAAAAGCTTCCAAAGCCAATGCAAATTAAGTAGGGTTCATAACGAGCCGATCAGCATGGCATGGCAGCAGGAGAGCCTCGAAGAGATCAGTCTCCCGATGCTCCAATTTCTCTTGGTACCATTTCTGTAGGAACGCATCCATGGATAATATGTATTCAACACCTAACAGAAAAGGTTTTCATAAGTGAGGCAACAACCATTTTATCAAGTCATGTTTTTTAAAAAAAAAAAGCCGGGGGGGGGGGGGGAATAGGAGGAGAATAGAACAAGACTGCTTACGATCAATAACAGTGTAAAAGATGGGTGTCTTCCGTCGGAGCCTCCAGGAAGGGCTCATGCCGACACTAGCAAGGATAACCTACGAATACCCCTTAGGCATGACCTGGATAGTCCTCAGAAGATTAAAAGTAGCCTGGTTATAGGGAAACATTTTGAGAGTAACATCAGAGTTGTTATTCGTCCGATAGTGTCGATGGCCGACTCATTCCTGGTTGACCCACAACCATTTTTCTTGTCAATTCTTAAGGGTTTTTCTGATAGGGACCAAGACATGACCACCATGGCGAGCGGAGAATGTATACTTGTCGCCGGTGGCGCTGAACCCAAGAAAGAACTTGAAGACAAAGGAGTCAAGAGGCACAAAATTGGCTCATCAGATCATCTTAAACGTACCATTTTGTTAACGTTGTTTGTGGTGATCATTTGAATACTACAATTGTTCTTTGTGAGAAGCTCCTCCTAGAAGTCAATAAGAGGAATGCACAGACTAGCATTAAAAGTATTTAGATAAATGCCAACTTTTCCAGCAGGAGTAGGAAGGATCATCGAGTCAGCCACTGGAAACTCTACACCTTCGGCTGAGGAGAAACCATAAGTATCGTTAAGAAGTTTGAACTCGGCATTGGAAGCAATGATATCAGGATAAACAATTATTAAAAAAGATGGGAAAGGCAGAAGAAACTTTGAAGAAAGGAAGAAGGAAAGATAGGAGAAAAAGAGTGAGCCGATAAGGAAATGATAACTCTTATAGGGAATAAGGAAAGGCGGGATATTCAAAATCCCTGACAAAGATGATGTAAATGAATGCCATGATAGGCGGTTACATCTTCGGAAAATTAAAGTGTCGATCGAATCAACACTCAATGCGTGTAGAAAGTAGTTAAGTCCAGAAAATCATAGCTAGTCTAGCAATGCTATAACTATTGGACTAGGGGACATGACAAGGTGCCCTCCATCATGAGCCAAAAGCTGCATTCAGAAGTGCCAAGGATACCTGAAGGAAAACTGCATCCTTGGTAGCTAGCATGATGAAATATCTCGCCCGTGGCCCCTCTAAGCATGGAGAACCTGCGGAGGATACCCGAACAAACCAGGGGTGTCTTCTACTCCACAAAAAATGGCATAACAAATCCAAACGACAAAGGGTATGCTCAACGCATTAGCACCTGAACTAATCGTTAGCTTTGACAGAATGAGGAGCATGATTTTACAATGAGGACGCCTGATCCTATCGGGTCTAAAGCTCATGTCTCGTATTGACTGGTGAGGGGCCCCAGTATAAAAGGAATCCTCTAGTACCTAGAGGAGTAGGTTACTCTCTCTCAGTTCACTTCATACAATCCAAGTCTACCTACTGATTTGGCCATCAGAGCGTTGTTCCTGGACCTCCTCCTCGAGACAGGATGATGGCTTCTCCCTGTTGTGACCTTGCAGACTTACTCGAGTTCCCAAAACCACCAAATAGCATCTTTAGAGAACCATGTCGCATCACTTGCTAAACCATTTTGTCCGACTAGACACCTCAACTTTGGGGGTGCTAGCGATACCATGGCAAACGTGTTGAAAAGCATTTCTTTTAATAGGGAGGATTAGGAGCATTATATGCTAGTTGTGGTCAGGATGAGCGCTTTCTGGAGGGCAAGTGGGATGATCCCTAGTTCTTCATGGAGAAAGATGGTGAGGGTGCATCTCCTTCCCCCGTCCCCTTTTCTGTACATAAATCTTGATGGGGTGAAGTCGGGGCTTTGTTGATCACCCTATGTATACTATTTATTTTTTGTTGCAAGTTGCGAAAGGATCATTCCTATTGAGATAGTCTCGTGAGGCAGGTTCCAGGGTAGTTTCCGGTACCAGGAAGTGCCTCTGGTGGAGACGTTTCCTTCACCAGTTAGCATTGATCGTGCTCTAGCATTTTCTAGTCCTACAGTTGCTGTGGCGTAGGTGTCTGGTCCTCAAGTGTAACATCCCGATGATGAGATATTTTTAATTTTAACCCTATGTATGAAGATTATTTGCATTTTAGCCCTTGTGTATGAGAAGTGTTGCAAAATGGCCGATCGTGGCATTTTTGTAAATTATGGGTGGAGCTCACATACGCTAGGCATAAAAAGCGTATGTTGGGCATACATGCCAGAACCTCGGACCCTAATTTTTAGGTTTTTGACACTATTTAAGCATCCTTAAGTCCCTAACCTGCCTATTTTCATTAGCCTCCAAACAAATTTCACCCCCAAGTAGATGCTAATCCATTTTAGAGCATTCTTGAGCATTTTGTGTGTGTGTTTTTGATAACCTTGAAGGAGAGAGGAAGAAGAGAATATCGTTTTTTGGATGTTTTTTAAAGGCTCTACTTGCAGGAATGATAGTTTTATTGTTCACAAAAGATGGAGATCAACACAATATCCTTCATATCATGCATTACATGAGGTTAGTTTTGATTACAACTGTTGATATAATTTTTTTTTATATATAACTTTTTAATTTGGAACTTCATTATCATTCTAGCTTTGTTTTTTAATTTATTTATTTTCAAATCTACGAAGCTTTCATTAATAAAGAAAATTTCCAATATATATATATATATATATATATATATATATATATATATATATATATATATATATATATATATATAATCACTCACTAACACACATGCTCTTGCACTAGAAGGAATATGCATGCTTATGATGCACTATATGTTAATTTTTATTATTTTAATGGTTAGTGTTTATAGTTTCTTTTGAATAATTTTTACGAATCATTTATTATTTCTTATATTGGTTAATTTATTTACCTTGTAATCATAAAATATTAAAATATTAAAATACCGGGCTGGCAAATTGGGAAGGGTTATGTTCTGAAATCTAAGGAACCGATGTAACATACTTGTTCCTAATTCTACATATTAAAAATAACATCCAACTTTTACAAAAACATAAAATAGCATTCTACTTTTAGCAATCATGTTTTGTGCACACTTTGATTTAAAGACATCTCAATTTTTCTAACTTATATTCAATACTTTTTCTCATAAAGTTTTATTAACCTGCATATAGTTCCAAAAAACCATTATAAACAATTCACAAATCGAGACGTACTTACAAATCTCATGATGAAATGACTGTAGATATTTTTTTGAAACCCAACACGATTTTTGTGATATGTTTTTCATTTTTATTTTACATAGTTTAGTGAAACTATAGTTTGGTATTGTGATAGATTTTCCGTTTCAATTCCATTTAAGTACATCTCAATCTTAAATTCTAATTTTGTTTTTTCTTAAGTCATTATTATTGGGATTTAACAAGTTACAAGATAGCTATAAAGAATCTTGAACCAAATTGTCTACTAAACCCAAACAGGAAGATTGTGATAAACCTAAAAAACAATTAAATTCGTAACTGGACTCTAGGAGATTGAATGTGATTAAGTTTCTGAAATAGTAGGTTTAATATTCGGAGCTTAATGTTTTTACTAAAATATTTTTTTTTTAGTTTTTTCTGAGTTAATTGCAAGATATTAACAAAGTATGTTGCTATGTTTTTAGTTAAATGCAATAAATGATCAAATTGAGTTACTTTTTCGGGAAAGGAGTTATCCTCATATAATTGGTTGCTTTGTGAAAGTTTGGCACATATTCTACTATATACACATGTTGATACGAATGCTAGGGGTATCCAAATGAAAGTAATCAATAGCTACTATCTATCTTGATTCTTGTGTAGCACCTAATTCCTGGTACGCATTTATTTTAAACATTTCTATTTTTCTCTAGGACTCAACGAGTTGGTGGCCCAACTTATCGAGTAGGGTCGTGATCCGCGGTCATTTTAAGTGACCTAGTCGACGAGTCAGGAGACTGACTCGGCGAGTAGGTGTTGTATGAGGGAAACCCTAAATCTGAGGGTTTACACCCTATTTAAACGACTTAACTCAGCCTCCCTCGTCCCTATCTCTTCCAAGAAGCTATATATCGAAACCCTAGCCGTTTTGTGAGATCTAAGGCCATTTTGGTGCTTTTGGGTGGTTTGTGAAGCTTAAAATGAAGGAAGAAGCTTGGGAATTCGAGTTGGGGCTTGTAGATCCAGAGATCTTATTCCATCTTTAGCTCAAGCAAGGTAAATGCCCCTTGTTTTGGTCTTCCATTTGGTTGTTCATCTTTAGGGGTTAGATTTTCGGTGCATTTAGGGCTTCCTAATCCGTTTTCGGATTTGTGAAGTGATTCATGGGGTTCTACTTTCAGATCTGAGTCATTGGAGGGCTCTCATGGCATAAAGGTGCCGACTTTATGGCCATCAGGGCCCCATGCACATTGTAGAGCACATTTTATGGATTTTTGAGCCAAAAACCCCATCCATGCGCACCAAGTTTGGAACTTTACGTATAAAATGGACATTAGGATGCCAGATCTATGGTTTTGATGTGTTAAGAACCTTTTAAATCGGCTGTATAGTAATGGTCAAGGATGGACTCGCTGAGTTGTTCTTGGGACTCGACGAGTCGAAGTGTAATGACCACCAAATCCATTCTACGAATGGACCAGTTGTTAGGAGGGATGTCCCGTAGATATTTAGATGCGAAAAATGACCTGAGAATCATGGGACTCGACGAGTGTATGAACAGACTTGGCGAGTCCAAGGCAATCTCCCAAACTTTAAAGATTGAATCGGAATGTTGTAGACTGGACATGTTCTTATGAGGGAGATGAACTCGCCAAGTTCAAGGAAGAACTCGGCAAGTCAGATGAAGATGGTCTCGATAGTTTGAAGTAATAAGAACCCATCGAGATCTTGCTAGACTCGACGAGCGGAGTTGAGGTTATATCAGATTAGTAGAGTATGGACTTGGCGAGTTGGCGGGCCAACTCGCCGAGTCAGGTCAACTGGATGTTGACTTTTACCAAGGTTGACTTTTTCTGGTTATGGTAGTGACCGTGGTTAGGGTCATATGTTCTGTTTGATGAATTGAAGATTTCCGTGTAGGGATTGAGGAGTCGAGGGGAGTCGACCTTCACGCCGAGGACAGTTCAGACGCTACACGACATCGAGGTGAGTTAACTTCCAGTAAGGGTGGGTCTAAGGCCACAATGCCGACCCACCAACAGGGGTATTTAGTAGATAATTATCTTTGTGATAATTATCTTGGTTTGACTATGTGACTTGGTCATGAGATATGCTTATGGAATATGAAATATATGTTAGTGGTAGTGACAGGTAATAGTCTTTCTTTGACATAGGTCATTAGGACCAATGTGTAGGTCAGTACCCCGATATGGATGACTGTATGTTTATATCTTGCTATTGTATGCTAGCGGTAGGGGATGAAATAGTCCCTAGTTACCGGTTGAAAGATACCGATGGTAGTTACCGGTTGAAAGATACTGATGGTAGTTACCGGTTGAAAGATACTGATGGTAGTTACCCGTTGAAAGATACCGATGATATTATATGGTATGTGGTATGAAAGATACCGATGACAGTTACCGGTTGAAAGATACCGATGGCGGTTACCGGTTGAAAGATACCGATGATAGTTACCGGTTGAAAGATACCGATAATATTATATGGTACACGGTATGACGGGGGAACTCACTAAGCTTCGTGCTTACAGTTTTTGGTTGTGGTTTTAGGTACCTCTTCGTCGAAGGGGAATGAGCTGGCGGTGTAGCAGCGCATCACACACACACATACAGACACTCACATGATTTCCGCATGTAGTTTTCTGAAATTGTACTCTGACTTTTATTACTTTTGATGATATGGTTTTCAGACAAGTTGTTATGGTTTTATAATTGATATGATATTGAAAATGTTTGGTAAACTATGTTATGAATTGCTTAATAAAAAAATGAAATTTTTGGCTTTGATTTTGGGATGCTACATCTTCAATATGGTTATATATATATATATATATATATATATATATATATATATATATATATATATATATATATATATATATATATATATATATATATTGTATATTTCTAGATTCCATATAAAACTAATCCCATGACACTTTAAGTAGAATGTCAGAACAAAATTTTGATTTAGTGTTTTTTGGAACTTATTGGTACTTAGAAGTAGCCACAAGTTTTAACTTTCATGTTTTTGCTGAACTTAATGGTTTTTCATGTATTGTGATGTTTACGTGGAACTTATTAGAAATATGGAATAATATTTTATAACAACCTACTAATTAAAGTGATCTACAAAAATATAGGAATCTACTTATTTTATCTATAATTACAAAGTAATATCATTTGTCTAACATAAAATGCCAACATATTTATAATTTTTTAATCGCAAGGCATAACACTTATATCATTTTATTATAATCATAATAACCTACTTCATATAACAGGTAAAATTTTAGTTATGTATACTCTTTTAATTTGTTCACATTCAATCAATAGATTCTAAACACACATTAGAATAAATGTTGAACATAACTGTGTACATATATTATAGATATATTAATATAAATTCATATTTTTCTATATGTTATGTTGTTTGAAATATGATGTTTTTCAAAGGAGAACTATTAGTGTCGCCGCTTATATAACTATATGTGTCCATTGTTTAACGAAAATAATATTTTTTTGTGTTACATGTAATTTTCGGTATGACATGTTTTTTCAAATAACTATTTGCCAATTTTTTTTTCTTAAAAACTAAATTCTAAAAGAAAAAATATTCTAAGATTACAGAATTGCAAAAATCATCTTAGTCTCCACATTTATAAAAATCTAAATAAAATCAAGAAGCTTCCGTAAGTAATTTTGTTTTACAATGTTTGGTTCTTGAATTAAATTTTTGGAAATAATTTATTGATTTGATAGAAAATGACTTGTTGAATGAAAAACAAATGTGGACCTATCATTTTGTTGAAATTTCCCTAATTATAAAAAAATTAATCAATTAATCAGTTTCTAAAAGTAACTTGTAAAAAATTACGAGTTAGGTTAATTAATCCCAAAGCAAAGTACTAATATCAGCTTGTTATTATCAATATAACCTACTTCCTATAATAGGTAAAATTGTAGTTATGTATATACTCTTTTAATTTGTTCATGTTCAATCAATAGATTCTAAAAATACAACAAAACAAATATTAACATAATTATGTACATATATTATAGATATATTAATGTAAAATCATATTTTTTTTCTATATGTTGTCTTGTTTGAGATATAGTATTTTCAAAGGAGAACTATTATTGTCGCCACTTATATAACTCTATGTGTCCGTTGCTTAATGAAAATAATATTTTTTTATGTGTTACATGTAATTTTATGTGTTAATGAAAATAATATTGTCTTAAAAAACTAATTTCTAAAAGAAAAAATGTTAAATTTAACACTATATTCTCACATTACACAACAACAAAAATTATCTTAGTATCCATATTTATAAAAATCTAAATAAGGTAAACCGAGCTTCCATAAGTAATTTTGTTTTATGATGTTTGGTTCTTGAATTGGATTTTTGGAAAGAATTTACTGATTTGAAAGAAAAGTACTTGTCGAATGAAAAACAAATGTAGACCCATCATTTAGTTGAAGTTTCCCTAATTATATATGTAAAATTGTGAATTTCAAAACAAATTTTTCAAATTTTCATAAAACAAAATTCATTTAATATTCATAAAACAACCATATTTAATTATCCAATTCAAATAAATACAAAATCCCAAGATCCCAAATGCATAAACTCCGTGAGTGTACGGATCAAGCCGGCGCCCTCCCGCGGTCGTCACTAGTACCTGAAACAATAACATCAAACAATGTAAGCACAAAGCTTAGTGAGTTCCCCAAAATACCATATATAACACATATTAGCCACTCGAGGCTATAAGTCTGTGGGTCTGTGCACCCAAACTCTGTGAACTCTCAGGTTCTGACTCTGTAAACATACACATCATAAATCACATAGAAATAATGCAGTACAACACATAACATACATAGCATACAAACACTCTATCACATAACTCTGGTTACCTACTCAAGGTAAAGTATAGTGAGAAGACTCACCTCGCGTCTCGGTAAGTCGTGAATCCTGAAATCACTAGTGCTCGATCCCCCGAGCTAATGTCTTCCTAAATCACAATACATCTCTAATTAATACTTTCCCAACTAAGGTTGAATACTCTTTAACAAGTCAACTTAGGTCAAACTTGGTCAACGGTCAACGGTCAACTTTGACCGGACTCAGCGAGTGCACTATGGCGACTCAGCGAGTCAGAGCGTATACATTGATTTCCCTGAAATCCTCTCTTCACACGTCGAGCATTCTCTCCAACTCGACGAGTTCCACCTGGCATGAGTTGTGGGGCCACCACGACTCAACTCGTCGAGTCTCAAGAACAACTCGGTGAGTCCAGCTTGACTCAGTCCACTTGACCACTCTGATTCCCCCCTGACTCACTGAGTCAACCCTCCTCTACTCGGCAAGACCACTCGCTGTGTGGTCGGGCATTGTTCATACTACTCGCCAAGTCTGTTCTTCGGACTCGGTGAGTCCGTGCCATGCAATGAATCAAACTTGCTCATAAGGTCAGATCCAGTCCATTAACCCATAGATCCAGTCCTTCCAAGCTGATTTAGCACGTAAAGCCACAATCTTGATGCACATACAATCTCTATATGACCATATATGATGTTTTTGACTCAAATACTACAACACAAGGTCATAAACTCCATTGCTATACATAAAGCTTCATGATTGAGGCTCTCTGGACCTCTATGGATCCAAATCCAGAGCCTCAACACAAGAAGGGAACTATTTGGCATCAAAACATCCCATAAATGTCCATAAGAAACCCTAAATCCCATTATACTTCACAAAACAGAAGTAAACTGAAATTATACCTCTAGATTGCTGATCTAAGCTTCAAATCCATGAAATCGCAACCTCCTTTGCTTCCTCTTGCCTGGAATCTCCTCCTTCTTTGCTAAATGACACACACAAGGTCAAGAATTCTTCCATTCTCTCTCAAAATGTTCAAGCACACAAGGGTTTCTCTCTAAGGGTTGGGTGAGCACAAATGACGACCATAAGGCCCTTTAAATAGGCCGCAAACCCCAGAAATTAGGGTTTCACCACACAACATGGAGTTGCCGAGTCCACTCTTGGACTCGTCGAGTCCGGACGCGAACCCGTGCCCAAATCCACGATCCTACTCGGCGAGTCTTGGCTCCAACTCGCCGAGTCCACTCACAATTTCCATAAATAAATCCAAAATAAATACCTGGAAATTCCGGGATGTTACAATTCTCCCCCACTAGAACTAGACTTCGCCCTCGAAGTCTCACTCTGCAAATAACTCCAGATGCTGCTCTCGCATCTCACGCTCCGGTTCCCACGTCATCTCGGACCCCTTCCGATGCTGCCACTGAACCAAGACCAAAGGTACCTCCTTGTTCCTCAGAACTTTGATTTTCCGATCTCTGATGGCCACTGGTCTCTCAGCATAATTCAGGCTCACATCCACCTGAATATCGTTTAATGGAACCACTGCGGACTCATCGGCTATACACTTCCGCAATTGCGACACATGGAAAGTGTTGTGAATCTGCCCCAACTCTGCTGGGAATTCCAAGCGATAGGCTACCCTGCCTACCCTTGCGACTACCCGAAATGGTCCGATATATCGGGGCCCCAACTTGCCCCTCTTCCTGAATCGGATCACTCCCTTCCAAGGAGAGACCTTCAGGAGCACAAAATCACTGACCTGGAACTCAAGTTCGGACCGGCGTCTGTCCGCATAACTCTTCTGTCGACTCTGGGCAGTCAGTAACCTTAGTCTGACCTGCTAGATCTGCTTTGTCGTCTGAAGTACTATCTCCGTATTGCCCATAACACGCTGCTCGACTTCTCCCCAGCAAATGGGGGTTCGACACTTCCTCCCATACAAAAGCTCAAAGGGTGGCATACCGATGCTCGAATGATGGCTGTTGTTGTAAGAAAACTCGGCCAACAGCAAATACGTATCCCAACTTCCCCCAAAATCCAATACACATGCTCGGAGCATGTCCTCGAGGGTCTGAATCGTCTGCTCACTCTGTCCGTCTGTCTGGGGGTGATACGCGGTACTAAAATGTAGCCTAGTACCCAACTCCTCATGGAACTTCTTCCAGAACCTGGAAGTGAAACGCACGTCCCGGTCGGAGACAATCGAGATGAGCACCCCATGCCGAGATACCACTTCCCTCACATATATCTCTGCTAACTTCTCTGCGGAAGAACTCTCACTGATGGCAAGGAAGTGAGCTCTCTTCGTCAACCTGTCCACAATCACCCAAATTGCATCAACTCCCCGAGCAGTTCTTGGGAATTTTGGTGATGAAATCCATGGTGATCTGTTCCCATTTCCATTCGGGAACCTCCAATGGCTGCAACTTACCATGTGGCCTCTGATGTTCGGCCTTAACCTTACGGCAGGTTAAGCACCTCTCAACGAACCACGCAACATCTCTCTTCATACAGGGTCACCAATACTCCTTCCTTAAATCGAAATACATCTTAGTGGCCCCAGGATGGATTGAGAATTTCGACCGATGAGCCTCTTCCATGAAAATGGCACGCGCACCTCCCACGAACGGTACCGAAATACGCCCCTGAAAAGTCATAAGCCCCGGACCATCGGTAACGAACTCCGATACCAGTCCAACAACTCGCTCTCTCTTCTGGTTTTCCAACCTCACTGCCTCAGCCTGTGCTCCTCAAATGGTGTCTAACACCGGAGTCATCACGGTCAAATGCGAACATACACCTCGCAACGGGGCACTCTCCGCTCGGCGACTCAGGGTGTCAGCTACCACATTAGCCTTGCCCGGATGGTACAGGATCTCGCAATCATAATCCTTAACCACGTCCAACCACCTACTCTGTCGCATATTTAGGTTGGGCTGATCCATAAAATACTTCAAATTCTTATGGTTCGTGTATATCGTACACCGAACCCCATACAAATAATGGTGCCAAATCTTGAGGGCGAACACCACTGACCCCAACTCTAGGTCATGGGTGGGATACCTCGACTCATGAGGCTTCAACTGTGTTGATACATACGCTATCACATGCCCTCTCTGCATCAGCACCGCTCCCAATCCCAAAATCGATGCATCGCGGTATACAACAAAATCCTCCATTACCTCCTGGAGGGCTAACACTGGGGCCTCGCATAACCTTTGGCGAAGCGTCTCAAAGGAGGCCTGCTGCTCGGGGTCCCATGAAAAAGCAATACCCTTCCGGGTCAACCTAGTGAGTGGCACTATGATCTTAGAGAAATCCCTGATAAATCTCCGATAATAACCGGCCAACCCTAGAAAACTCCTGATCTCGGAGGGTGACCTCGGCACTTCCCAACTCATAATTGCCTCCACTTTGGCCGGATCGACCAATATCCCATCCTGGTTAACAAGATGTCCAAGGAACTGGACCTCTCGCAACCAGAAGTCACACTTGGAGAATTTGGCATAAAGCCTCTCCGATCTCAGAACTCCGAGGATCTACCTCAAATGCTCATCATGCTGCTTCCTAGATCTCAAATATACCAAAATGTCGTCAATAAATACGATCACCGACCGATCCAACATCGGCCTGCATACCCGGTTCATCAGATCCATGAACACTGCCGGAGCATTGGTGAGCCCAAAAGGCATCACCACAAACTCATAATGCCCATAACGCGTCCTAAACGATGTTTTCTGGACGTCCTCATCTCGTACCCTCACCTGATGGTATCCAGACCTCAAATCGATCTTGGAGAACCAAGATGCTCCCTGCAACTGGTCGAACAAATCGTTGATCCTCGGCAACGGGTAACGGTTCTTGACCGTCAGCTTGTTCAACTCCCGGTAATCAATACACATCCGATGTGAACCATCCTTCTTCTTCACAAACAGAATAGGCGCTCCCCACGGCGAGCTACTCGGCCGAATAAACCCTTTCCCCAGCAGCTCCTGAAGCTGCGAGGATGGCTCTTGCATCTCTGGAGGCGCAAGATAATAAGGCACCTTAGCGATAGGCGCGGCCCCCGGGACCAAATCAATACTGAACTCTACTTGCCTCATGGGAGGCACCCCTGACAACTCCTCTGGAAAGACATCTGGAAACTCACGCACTATAGGAACCTCCTCCACCGACCTCGGCCTCCTGGAATCAACCCGCGTATCTGACACGTACACCACAAAACCCTTACAACCCTGCTGTAAACACTACCTCACCCTAGCGGCCGAACAAAATGCTGATCTAGAACGGGTACCCTCGCTGTACACTGTAAGAACTCCCCCACTAGGGTCTCGTATGGTCACTAGCTGCCGCTCGGAGTCGATAACTGCACCGAACTTGCTCAACCAGTCCATGCCCACGATGACACAAACATCCCCCATGGCAATAGGAACCAAATCAATCGGGAACTCAACACCGAAAATCTCGAGTACGCACCCACGGATCACCTCCGTGGCATATATCGCCTTCTTGTCAGCTATAGAAACTCTCAGAGGCCGACTCAGCGCCTCGCAACTAACACTGATGTGCTGACTAAAAGCCAAAGATACAAAGGACCGACTCGCACCCGAGTCAAATAACACTAAGGCAGGTACAAAATTCACAAGAAAAGTACCTACGCATAACATGATATAAGCATAATATCTCAACATTATAATAAATACACGAAAGAATATGTACCGGCCACGACATCGGGCGCTACACGGACCTCCTCCGCGGTCAACTGAAATGCTCTCCCACATGCCCTCGGCACCTCGGCCTTCACAGGCCCACTCCCGGTAGCTCTGATGGCGGCAGGGGCAGATCCATGAGGTGCTCCCTGAGCTGATCCCCGTAACTTCGGACACTCCGCCTTCCGGTGTCCGGTCTGGTTGCAGTGAAAAGATACTACAAACCCCTTGGGGCAGTCCTTGGCCATATGCCCCTCCTTGCCACATTTGTAGCAAGATCCTGCTCTACACACTCCATCATAACCCTTGCCGCACTTTCCACAAGTGCGGCCCTTCTGGCTCCCTGATTTGGGATCAGCGGGCTTGGCCCGCTTGGCTGCTGGCTGGAATTGTACCGTCGCCGATCCCTCCCATGAGACTCAGCCTCCTCCCTAGCCTGGGTCTCCAGCTCAATCTCCCTCTTCCAGGCATTTTCCTGAAGCTCAGCGAATGTCCGGCATGAGGAGTTCGCAACGAACTCCCGAATGTCCCATCTCAAAATACTTAAATATCGACTCATACGTGCCTGCTCAGTGGACACGTGCTCAGGGCAGAACATCGCCCTCTTATGAAACATCCTGGTGATCACTGTAACAGACTTAGTGCCCTGCTTGAGGGTCAGAAACTCCTGGGCCAAACGCTCCCTCTCCACCTGGGGAACATACTCATCTCGGAACATGGCATTGAACCCCTCCAAGGTCACTGCCGCAAGCTTAGCAGGCGAAAAGTGTGCTGTGACAAACTTCCATCAGTCCTTCGCTCCCAAGCGAAGCTGGTTCAGCGTGAACCATACTCTCAAATGCTCAGGAGATGAGCAAGTGAAGAAACACCCCTCTATGTCATGGCCGCCACTGGGTTCTGGGTCCCATCAAACTCCGGTGGTTTCATGTTGCTGAACTCCCGGAACAGCAACGCGTCACCACCCTGCGGCCTAGCAGCAGCAACAGCTGCAGTGGCCGCCGCAACCGCAACATCAGAAAGAGCGGCATAATGCTCGTCGAAAGTCTCGATCAGTGCGGTTTTAATAGACCCGAACATCTCTGGTATCTCTGCCCTGATGACCGCAGCCACCTCCTCATGAATGATCTGTCGAATCTCCTCATCACTAGCCCTGACACCCTCCGGCATATGACGTGTCCTCACCATGATCAACCTCTGAAATACAACATACGATAAATTAGAATCCGCTCGAGCATACTCACACTCGACAGCCCATCCCTCCTTGATTCTTGGTATTCCGAAGATTCCTACTTGGACCGTGCACCGCCCCGGTGCTTTCAGTAGTACGGGCCCGATACTACTGTCCACACCGTCTCAGTACACACCCCAAATCCTCCTCATCGGATCCCAAATCCCAAGTACTATATCACTCTCTAACAGATCTCTCATAAGCTCCTCGCTATTACCTATTCGCTCTCAAGCATCTCATAGTAGCTCACAACTCTCAAGGCTAAGGCATCACAAATTAGGGCACTCTAGTCCTAATAAGAATACCTAGCCTACTCTAGCAAGAGAATAGATCATAAACATATAATATAAGGGTATTTTGGGAAATCACCGTTCGGGCATTGACTGATCGTACACACGTTTCTTCCATGAATTTCTCTAAAAATCTTTTACTCTTAGAAAAGTTAAATTTTATTTTGAAAATATTTTCCAAATCCTCAGTTTGAGTTCAAATACTCCCGAAGGTGTACCCGAATCCCTCAAACCAAGGCTCTGATACCAAATTGTAACACCATAAATTTAAAAACAAAATTTTCAAATTTTCATAAAACATAATTCATTTAATATTCATAAAACAACCATATTTAATTATCCAATTCAAATAAATACAAAATCCCAAGATCCCAAATGCATAAGCTTCGTGTGTGTGTGTACGGTTCAAGCCGGCGCCTTCCTGCGGTCGTCACTAATACCTGAAAC
Organism: Lactuca saligna; assembly: GCF_052625555.1. Taxonomy (NCBI): domain Eukaryota; kingdom Viridiplantae; phylum Streptophyta; class Magnoliopsida; order Asterales; family Asteraceae; genus Lactuca; species Lactuca saligna. Next base: position 91,527,473 of record NC_136420.1, read on the forward strand.
AATAACATCAAACATTGTAAGCACAAAGCTTAGTGAGTTCCCCAAAATACCATATATCACACATATTAGCCACTCGAGGCTATAACTCTGTTGGTCCGTGCACCCAAACTCTATGAACCCTCAGGTTCTAACTCTGTAAACATACACAACATAAATCACATAGAAATACTACAGTACAACACATAACATACATAGCATACAAACACTCTATCACATAACTCTAGTTACCTACTCAAGGTAAAGTATAGTGAGAAGACTCACCTCGCATCTTGGTAAGTCGTGAATCCTGAAATCACTAGTGCTCGATCCCCCGAGCTAAAGTCCTCCTAAATCACAATACGTCTCTAATTAACACTTTCCCAACTAAGGTTGACTACTCTTTAACAAGTCAACTTAGGTCAACGTTGGTCAACGGTCAACGGTCAACTTTGACCGGACTCGGCGAGTGCACTATGGCGACTCGGCGAGTCTGAGCGTATACATTGATTTCCCTGAAATCCTCTCTTGACACGTCACGCATTCTCTCCAACTCGATGAGTTCCACCTAGCATGAGTTGTGAGGCCACCACGACTCAACTCACCAAGTCTCAAGAACAACTCGGCGAGTCCAGCTTGACTCAGTCCACCTGACCTCTGTGATTCCCACTGACTCACTGAGTCAACCCTCCTCTACTCGGCAAGACCACTCGCTGTGTGGTCGGGCATTGTTCGTACTACTCCCCGATTCTGTTCTTCGGACTCGGCGAGTCCGTGCCATGCAATGACTCAAACTTGCTCATAAGGTCAGATCCAGTCCATTAACCTATAGATCCAGTCCTTGCAAGCTTATTTGGCACGTAAAGCCATAATCTTGATGCACATACAATCTCTATATGACCATATATGATGTTTTTTACTTAAATACTACAACACAAGGTCATAAACTCCATTGCTATACATAAAGCTTGATGATTGAGGCTCTCTGGACCTCTATGGATCCAGATCCAGAACCTCAACACAAAAAGGGAACTATTTGGCATCAAAACATCCCATAAATGTCCATAAGAAACCCTAAATCCCATTATACTTCACAAAACAGAAGATAAACCGAAATCACACCTCTAGATTGCTGATCTAAGCTTCAAATCCACGAAATAGCAACCTCCTTTGCTTCCTCTTGCCTAGAATCTTCTCCTTCTTTGCTAAATGACACACATAAGGTCAAGAATGCTTCGTTTCTCTCTCAAAACGTTCAAGCAGAAGAGTGTTTCTCTCTAAGGGTTGGGTGAGCACAAATGACGGCCATAAGGCCCTTTAAATAGGCCACAAACCCCGGAAATTAGGGTTTCACCACACAGCGTGGACTCGCCGAGTCCACTCTTGGACTCGTCGAGTCCGGACGCGAACCCGTGCCCAAATCCGCGATCCTACTCGGCGAGTCTGGGCTCCAACTCGCTGAGTCCACTCACAATTTCTATAAATAAATCCAAAATAAATACCTGGAAATTCCGGGCTGTTACAATATAAAAATTAATCAATTAACTAATTTCTAAAAATAACTTTTAAAACATTTATATGAGTTAGGTCAATGTTATGAACTATTATTGTTGGATTTTATATTAATTATAGACTTATACTTCCATTTTTTTCATATAACAAAATTATATCGTTTTTTTCCTTTTGTTTAATTAAGAAAAAATATTAAATGAAAATGAAAAATGACAGATAATTCAACTGAAAGACAACTTATAGGACCAGAAAAGTCGTCCAACTAATAAATTAAAAAATATTTTCTTCAAAGAGGTCCTTCAACGATTATAGATATTCATGCATTTCATTATATTTTTTTAGACATTTTAATATAACCAATAATGCGAACTTTACATTATGTTACTTTATCTTTTTTATTTATCTATTGTGTCGGATTTTTATAACTTTATATATACTCTTTTATATTTTCCCCATATTTTACGCGGGTTATAATCTAATTTATATGTAAAAAGTACGTGCTGGTAAATAAATGAATACCTACACACACTGTCACCCCCCGAACCGGAACGGCGGAAACGTCCGGGGGCTGGGTGACTTCATCGTGTAATATCATCACAATGTGAATAATTGAATCAAGACAACATCGACATCATACATACAATAATACCACCATCATTGTTTACATAAGTGTGTGTTGGATTACAAATTACATTCCAAAAAAAATTAGTGTATGATGATAACAAAACTACAACAAAATCCATGTGTTCTTGGTAACCAACCTACTTAATGATTTCCTGAGAATACAAGTTATTTTGAAAACCTCAACATATATAATGTTGGTGAGTTTATAAGCATGTTTGTATGAAAGTTTTGTATCACCAGAAAATCCGATATTTTCTCTAAAAATTGGTTTGGAAGTTTTGTGTCAAATCTTGTATTAAAGTATGTCTGATTCTTTTTTTTAAAATGTGTAAAGAGAGTATTCTAGAAATCCCATATTTTCTATTGTAAGTAGATGGTAATGTATAATGTAAGTTTCCTAGAAAATCCGATATTTTCTACTTGTAAAGCGTTGTGGTCATAAAACCCTAAGACTGTAAAATGGTGTTTGTATGGTTTCGTAACTACATAATTGTATATGTATTTCGTAAATTTTACAGTGGAGTTAATCTCTATGTGAGTCGTTATAACCATTTTTGATATGACTGATTTGCCTATCATGACATTTTCCAGGCATCGACTTGTTTAAGGTAAGACATTTGTCATCCTAGACTGCCCTAGTCTAGCCGTAGCGAACAGCTTAGGTGCAGGGCTGTCAACCTTGTATAAATTTATATATAAACTCTGGCTCTCCCTCCAGGAGACTCTGATTATAACTAGAAGACTTAAGGTTGTACACTAGGTAGGTACGAATGAAAGAACGTCTCACACGAACCTTAACTAAATTTACGCGAACATTGTATCACATTGTTTACCATTTTAAAATAATGTTTCAAGTATGCATTTGATTAGAAAACATTGGTGAAAATACTACCATTTGTTTTTATCAAAGTGTTAAGTATTGTTCATTATAACATAATACGTGTCGGGAGGCCCAATAAGAAAACCAATTGGCGTATAATGACCAAATGACATATAATGAGAACACAAGGCCAATTAAGCATGTAAATAGGAATTTAAGGCCCAATAAGCATTTGAATAGGTATTTAAGGCCCAATAAATATGTGAATACGCATTTAAGGCGCAATAAACATGTAAATATGTATTTAAGGCACAATAAACATGTAAATATGTATTTAAGACCCAATAACCATGAAATTTGTATACAAGATCCAATAACCATGAAATGTGTATAAGACCCAATTAAAGTGGAAATGTCGTAATTAACCCGATTGTTATTATAATACTAGTTTTGTTCCATTATTTGCCAAAATCACATAAAAGACCCACTTCTAGTAAAAATGGTATTCTTGGCCCATTATGCCGATAATTTACATTACATGACCATTTTTGATAAAAATGACACTTTAGGCCCCTTTACGATCGAAAGTTTACAATTAAGGCCCATTTTGGTAAAAATTACATTTTCAGCCCACTTTTGATAAAATTAACATTTTTGGCCCAATTTTAATGGAAATGACATTTTTCGCCCAAATATATTGGAAATAACATTTTTGGCCCCAATTTAATGGAAATGACATTTTTGGCCCAAATATATTGGAAATAACATTTTCATCCCAAATTTAATGGAAACGACATTTTATGTCCATAAAGGCCAAAATTTACATTTTAGCCCCTTAAACCCGAAAAGGCCCAAATAGAAGCCAATATTGTGAATATGAACACTTTTGATTGCAAAGTTATAACTAAATATTATAACTAGTGATCAAAGAATTTGATAAAAATCAACAACTTTGGTTGCAAAGTTATAACTAAACATTATAATTAGTGATCAAAGAATTTGATACATAAATGGATGCAAATAAACTTCGATTTTTTCAATTAAATCTATTAAAAACATACCATAAATATTTTCTCGAGAAATTGATGAAACTGTATTAAATAATGTTTTATAAAATTTGGCAAAAAAATATAAGAATATATTATAATTTTTTTTTTCATATTTATATAAACAACTTCAACGATTATTATTGAATAAATCTTTATTTATAAATTTGTCAAAAATATAATATTTGTATCTTCGAACGTTTTTTTAAGCTTTGTATTTTTTTTTCAAATTGTTTATCATTAATAAAGTTAGAAAAATTATAAGTAACAAAAAAAAGCTTTTATATATACACATATATATATATATATATATATATATATATATATATATATATATATATATATATATATATATATATATATGTTTTTTAGGCTAGAAGATGTCTGAAGATGTTAGAAGATTTTGGTCGACATCTGCACCAATAAGAGATGCGCATGCATTTGTATGTCTGCAGTCTCCAAAAATAACAAACAGCTTGCGAAGGCTAATGTCTGCGTGTGGTTTGCGCGGCGCAGATAGAAGAGGTCACGCAGATCTGCAGACAAAAAAAAAAAAGACTACCTAAGTCTTGAATTTGAATTATGTTGGTTTGTTATGCTTATTTAGTTTTTGCATTACGCTAGTTGCATATTGTCTGTATTTGTTTTAAAAAATAGGTTTGGTCTATATAACTGAATCTATGAAAAATATTAAAAAAAAATAACCTATATCGATGACATGTCATTGACATAAGCTCTAACTGTAAAAACGGTTTTGATCTAGCTATATGACGACAAATCTTCGCTACAACTCAAAATGGAAAAATCGTTACCCACTTTTCCTGACAACATGTTGTCGCAATAGGTTAATGTGCCCCGATGACATGTCGTCGGTATAGAGTGCATCTTTCCCGACGATAAATCGTCGATAAGACTAAATAGTAAAACCTTTTTTTTTTTGAAAGTAACTTCCGACGACCCTTTGTAGACAACTCGTAGTTGGTATAGGGGGGCACTACCCTGACGAATTTTTCCACTTCTATCGACGAGCTGTACTGACGACCCTTTTGACGACTTGTCTTCAGTATAGGCTTTCCGAACGACATGTCGTCAGCATACGAGAATAGTATTAAATGTGGTCGGCATAGGGGTGGATTTTTGTAGTGATTTTATTTTATAATTCAACAAAGTAATTAAAACCTAATGATACATTGAAAGGAAGAAGTTAATATCTCCTATTGAGAAATGTAGATAAAAAACTGTAGTAGGAGAGGGAATAACGAGAAATGAGCTGTGTATATGGCACATGAATCTACCCTCCTTTACTCCAAGACATTTTCTTCGACCATAAAACAAGCTTATGTTATTTTTTTCGTTGAAAATGGCGCACCACCTTAAGTTAGGTTTTAGCATAAAATAGTAATCGTAGAAGATCTAGATTCTCTTTCAAAGAATCTATACAGAGTGTCCTCAAGTTACGGTTAGGGACGGTCTAGACGGTGGGCAACCCGGGCAACTGCCCGGGGCCTACGTCTCCAGGGGACCAAATTTTATGGGATATGTAGTGTATATTATTAAAAAAAAAAAGTATTACCTAAATGATTTTTAGAGTGTAAAGTTGGTTCAAACTCATATTAGTTTAAAAGATAAACAATTTGGCTTGCTTGTTATTGCTAATTGAACACGTTCATATATTGAAGAATAAATGATATTTTTTTTAATCTTTGTTTTATTTATGTTTGAAGGACCTTTTTTTTTTTTTCTTTTCGCCCCGGATCTCACATACGTTTGGACCTGCTCTAGTGTCTCCCAACTCAACCATCCGCCAAAGGTTGTTTATTCATGTTATCACTCGTGCATTGGGTATATATGAATATTTATACAATGCCACTTGTGACTTGTATTAGAGTATTATATTTAAATTAATTCAGCAAATCAAAACTCAGATCATGCAATGAAATAAACAATTTAATTTCATTCGTGTTGTAAATTGTAATATTAATTAAGGCATGAGAAGGCTGGAGTATAGGGATTAGTATAATGAAAAGTGAGCTGTATTTGTGGAAGGACGGGAGACAATGCATACGTGGCCACGTAATCAAACGTAATTCATGATCACATTAATATTGACCACCAAACTCCAGCTATTTATTCCATGTTTGTAACCAGATGAAAGACAAAAAACTGAAATCTTATTCTCAGCTTTTAGTTCTTAGAAACAAATGGCTTCTACTTCTTCAAACATAAAACCCCATAGTCATGTCAGGTCCATCAGCTTACCATCTACATCAGACCAGCAATCCGTATTTGATGAGTTGTACAGATTTCAAGGTTCTCAAGAACCCACCTCATCTTGCTCATCATCATCTTTCGTAAGCGATAAACTAAATCGTCTGAATGATATGTATGAATCCATCCAGCCATTCCTTTCATTGCCATCAACCAAACAATCTTTAGTCCAAGGGTCCCTCAAAGAACAGCTAAACAAGTTTTTGGATGAACATATTGGGCTTTTGGATCTGTGTACCATCACCAAGGATGCCTTGTTGATATCACTGGATTATGCCAAGGAACTCCAGTCGGTGATTCGACGCCAGAAAGGAAATGATCACGGGCTGACATCCTCATTTGAGGCCTATCTATCGCACAGGAGAAAAGTGAAGAAGACCGTTTGTAAAACATTGTCAGGTTTGCAGAAGCATTGGTCCTCTTCGGTCAAGGAAGGCCAGAGAACAAAATCAAACATCAATATGTTGAATAAAATGAGACTAAACACAATGGAAGTGTTTGAGTCGTTGTTGACATTCCTTCATCGATCAAACACACAATCAAAAGCCAAAAGGCTGGTCTTTGGTGATGAAGATGATGGGCGGAGAGCGTGCACATGTGATCAAACACTAGAAGAAACTGAAGTTAAGAAGTTGGATCATGAGCTACATGCCCTCATCACCTACAAGAAAACAAAATCAGATAGCTTAGTTTTACACCATATACATGAAGGGTTAGCAGAAATGGAATTCAGCCTCCTAGATCTCAGTGAACAAGTAGACGCCTTTTCAGACACTTGATCAAAACAAGAGTGTCAATTCTAAATATCCTTAATTGTTAGAAAAAAATTGATAACTCCACTATTTAATGATGTACACAGTGTTCTACAAGGCGCGCCATGGCGTGAGGCGTGACTTCGCCGTTAAGAAAAGCTTCATAACGTTGTTGTTAGGTGTGACGTCTGGCAGGACATGATAAGCGCACCATGGCGCGTAATGGCGTGTGTTTTTTCGTTTGAGACACAATTTTTTGCTCTTTGTTAAGTCTTTTCAAATATGAGATACAAGTATTATGGTTTTTGTTAACTTTTTGTTATTAGTTATTGATCTAACACTTCTAAAAATTAGTTATATTGAATATAAATTTATATTTATATGGTAATATAATTTTAAATTAATACAAAATCACCGTCTTACATCACGCCTTGAAAAACGCCATGGCCTGCCATGGCTCGTTAAGTTTGAGGCGTGACCTTGCCGCCACGCCACGCCTCACACCATTTCGAACCTTGGATGTACATGATGTTTAAATAATTAGAATTTTGTTACGATTGAATCACTTTTTAACAGATGGACATCAGTTATGAAGAACTCCATTATTAATTTGATATTTCTCTGATAGAAAATTGAATGATAGACTATTTACAGATGTTATGGATCTCCACAAAATATTTAGAAAAGTTCAGTTTTTGTTTTTTCGACATTCAGACTATGAGTTTTTCACGAAACATGGAAAATAAGGGTCTTGGCAACGGTTTCGTAAAGATGCCCGCCACTTGAAGCTTGGTAGAAAGAAACTAAATATGAAGTTTTCCAGCAGTTACAAGTTCACGAATGAAGTGATAATCTAAGTATATATGCTTTGGCCGTCGATGAGCACTTGATTTTGACTGAGAAATACAACACTTAAATTGTCTCATAAAATAGTCGGCCGGCCGGTAGGTAAAACATTTAGGTCCCGAAGAAGACGTGTAATCTAGATTAATTCAGCAACGGTATTGGCCATAGCCCTATATTCCGACTCACAATTGGATCGCAAGACATTGGGCTCCGCGAGAGAGTGGGCTGCTTTATTGCACTCCACGGCACAAAATTACCTCCAAAAAAGATTGAATAGCCATAGGCCAACATAGATCGATCGATGTTGTCTTCATACAACGAGCCCAATCCACAAGAGAATATCATAATAAAGAGAACTTAGTGGGATAAGAAAAATGATGACCATAAGAGTGATGAGTTATATACATAGCAAACAATCTTATGTGTTCATGCAACCCTAATTGAAAAATCTATGTTTTCTCTATTTGACATACAATCATTGAACACAAATCTAGAAACCCTAGGAGGCATGTACTATTTTTGAAATCAACATAAACTAGGGTTTAGATACATACCTTGATTTCTTATCTAGTAATAACAAAGAATCGTTGAAGATCTTGAACTCTTGAGAGCAAGTGCCTCAAATGTGACACCTCTAATGGCTTACAAACACTCTATGCAAGAGGATGAGAGGAGGTGGGGAGGAGGAGTCACAATATTTGGATCTACTAGGGTTTGGAAGGATGGGGCAGAAATTCTAAGGGGTGAGGCTCTATATATAGATGTTGTTGCTTAGTCCCAAAGCTAGTGTTTGCTGGAGGAAACCCTAATTTCTAGCTTAGGGCCTAAGCAGTCCATAGACTCCTTATCAAAGAGCCTTGGACAAAAACTTATAGGGCATACCTATAGTTTTCTTCCACTCCTTTCAAAGGGACCAATAGCCCAATTTCAAAACTATCAATAAATTGCAAAACAACCCCTGCACTTTCAATCAGTTCCTTTAATCCCAAAAATTAATTCCAAATTAGTTTCTAATTACATACTAATTAATATGTTGATTTCTAATTAATATACTATTGTTATAATATATTAATAAATCATTTTATGTACCAATTTGTTATTCCAAATAATAAATTCAACCTTTCTCTCAAAAAGTCATCATGCATGTAAAGTTGCTAGAGTGAAGGCAACTGAAAAGAACTGTGCTACTATCAATTCAAGTATATATCAATTATAGTTACGGGCTTAGACACCTAATCCAACAGTCTTCCACTTGGATAAGTCTAATAAATATAATTGCAAGTACAACATCAAAATTGACCAGTACATTGTAGCTCTCAAAAGCCGTTGTCGAACTCTGACCCAGTCAGTTACGTGTCCTAAGATAATGTGACAATCCGAAAATTTTTCTATCACGGTAACCCGTTTCCGTCAATAAAGCCCGTTTGTACATCAATTTTTCCCGTTAACTTTTGGATTAAGTTAATTAAATTAATACTTTTATTATGACTTCATGAGTGTTCAAACACATTAGAGACACGTGAAAACAACCTCGATATTCACTTGGAAAATTTTTAGTTTCAACCACGTCGGGTTACAACAACTTAATCGGGTACGATCATGAACTCCATTTAACGACAGTATCAGGTAGATTTCCTCCGGGCCACAAACTCGATCCTTATATAAAGGATGAGTAACCTTCAATTAAGCTTTTTCCCACCTCCTCATAACTTTATCTCTCTACTCTCTCTCTAAAACTCGAGTTTTGATCCAAAAACGCCCCTTCAAGCTCGAAAATCGTAAGTATTCTATCCTGGCTGGTTGTTTAACTTGTTAAGCATGCAAATCTGTGTTTAAACCATCCAAAAATCTAAAAAACTTGTGTTTACGGTTGGGGAACATCTCCCAAAACCGTAAACTCTTATAAAGGGGTTTTGAAGCCCCAAAACCCTTCCAAATCTCTTCTAGTGCTTAGATATGACTTAAGGACTTGAATGAAGGAGCTTAGAACACCAAAACCTTGTCTTTTGGGTAGTAAACATGATTTTATGGCCCAAGAACATTCTTGGACCATAAACACTCCTTCATAGACCATAAACACCTTTTAAGGTGTTAAATTGCCCCTTAAACACCTCCAATAGCTTGCATGAGTGCCTAGGACCTTGTATTCCTTCATATCATGCACCAAAACATGCACAAATGAGCCACACATGAGTTTACGGTTTGGGAAGGTCTCCCAAAACCATAAACACCTCCAAAGGGTGTTTAAGTTCCCTTAATACCTTGCATGGCTTATATTTGAGTCTAGAACTTTGTATGCTTAACCTACAAGCACCAAAACACATGAAGAATGGACCAAGTATGAGTTTACGGCTATAAACTCATATGTTTACGGCAGTAAAATTCCCAAGTTTCCTTCAAGAACTGTAAACCCCTTTTCCAAGGTCATTTCAAGTCCCGATCACTTCCTAAGCCATAGAATCAACCCTAGAACCTTCCCTTGTGCATTATAAGACATTTAAACATCCAAGAACACACCACCCATGAGTTTACAGCCGTAAACTCATGGGGATATGGTCTATGGGCCGTAATCTACCTTAGGAGTTTACTCTTGAAGAGCAAACTCCATATCTAGGCCTTATACCTCCTTAGATGCAACCCGAATCACTCCTAACACTTGAAATGAAGTGTTTTCGTGCCTCAGAGTGTATATTCTTATTTAATTAGTAGTTCAAAGTCTAATTAGATACAATTATGTATCTCTTCATATTACATAGGAACCTCGCGTGTATTCAAGCCCCGAACTGACACTTAGCATCCTAATCGATAGATTTCTCGTCTGGTGAGGTCATACCCCTACATCTTTTTCCGTATTTTTCAATGTTTTCTGGGGGGGGGGGGGGGAATACAAGCAAAAGTACAAGGAAATCTTGTACTCAAACTTATTATTTCATTTGAAATGTTCATCTTCCGTATGCTTTTAAAAATGGAAACCGTATTAACCAACCGTTTGACTTGCAGAGTTAGTTTTCAAAATAATAGCGAATCTCATTATAAAATGTTATATTGTATACTTCACAAACGATTTTTCACTTCCTTACTGTTAAAATCATTAATTTTAAAACTCTTGATACGTCCTCTGAAACACTCCACAGAGATACGCGAGTGGAGGACCACCTTTGTGACTAGAATTTAAAACAAGATTTTCCGCATTATTACTTATGAATTCGTTATTCTTAAGATTGGAGACACGTCCTGTGTAACACTCCACAGAGATACGCGAGTGGAGGACCACCCCTGTAACCAGAATCTCTTAGAAGGAGAGTGTGACTTGAGTGTATAGATCATATGGGGCTGACTATCCCGCACCTTGCTGCTAGATATAGTGGGATTGGCAGGTCTACAGGTGACATAATTCATAAATGATACTGGCCTTCCTTTTGCCATATCTAGTTTATCTTATGGTTATAGAACTCGCAAACTCAGATAATGGAGATTTACTTTTTAGTAATAAAGAACTTAGTAAATTAATAACCTTAGGAATTAGTTTACTATTTAATTAATAGTTTTATATACGTGTTAAAACTAACGTACTTTTCATGAATAACCAGGCTTTCAGGAAACTTCACTTAAATGCTACAAGTATGGTAGATACTTGTACACTGCATTCTGAATCGATAACCAACCACCAACTTTTAAGGAAAATAAGGGTTTTTTCTTAGATAACATAACTGTTCTTAACCAAATTGTGTAACAAATGGATAACTCAACTTTTCTTATAAGAAATATAGGATTTTCTTGGATAAAAACTTTTTCAGAAAACCTAAGAAAACTTGTTCTTTTACAGAAACAAACCGCTTATGAACTCTCCAGCTTTATGCTGATATTTTTAAAATTGCTTGTATTCTTAGGTTCTCGTTAGATAGGTACCCCGTGATCTTTTGGAGAAGACGGAGCATATTAGCAGTCTCGTCTTTACTTTTGTTCAAACTAATGTATTTATAAAACATGTATTACTTTGCTTTCAAACAATTGTAAATTTCCTATGTAATGTAATGTTTTGTGTTTACTATGCTTACTATGTACATTGGTTGTGATACTTTACATGACGTCCTCTGCCCCGGAACGTTTCCGCCATCGATTTCGGGATGTGACAGATAAGGGATCATATAATCGTCCGTTCTGCAAGATATCATGTGGAAAAATGATATGGAATAGAATCATTCTCACTATCTAATTGTTTGTTTCCTGATTTCTGATTTGTAATGACAAATAACTTAATTGAACACATCAATTTTGTCCTGACTAGCCCTGGCACATATGTCAACACCAAATCATCGAGGGGCCCAAGATATCGGTTTTTCCCCTTAGGGAAAAAGGAACAAATAAACTTTGACTTATATCCTTGTAATATTTACTCATGAAATCGTAGACAACAATACATTTTATAATATCAATTTAGTGATGTATTTACGCATTATCAATGCGCGCACAACCAACTTGTGAACAACAACTCATATATATTGGTTTAAAGATTAGACGATATTATCATCTCATAATTACCCGTGCTAAATCCATGAAGTAATTCTATGAGCGTGGGTTTAATCTAATACTTAAATCCCCATTTCAGAAGTACTCATGAACGTTGCAACAAACCATTGCTATGTCTAAACACTTAGACAATCTACAAGTTAATTCATGACAGTCTTAATTCACTGCTTACTTCCAAGGTATGATCGACGGTGGATAATTTGTATAATCCAATTTCTGAGCAGTTATGTAGTCGTGTCTAGGGTCAACATAGACCGATCAACTATATTCACTCGAGACACGACCAACATGTGCTTGGGAGTGACTGTGTTGTGCAGCATGCCTAAAACTTACTTAATATCCAAACAATGAGTCATCGTTGCCGCTAAACATAAAATACTATAGGAGTATTTTAGCCAGAACCGAATACGTTGTAGAAACCCATTCCAAGTGTTGCTACTCATTCTTTCCTTAGCGATAAATCCCTTACTTTAATAGTTTTCCTACATATTATCCTTTAGTAGAACACTTTATCTGTCATAACGAGATATCTCTTGTTTCATAACTCATTATTCAATTCAGAGGACTTACCATCCTCTATTTCCTAATCATTTTAGATCAATATGCCTTCAAAGAAAGGACCCAACTCAAGGAACAACAACCCTCCGCCACCGCATCCTTCTCAATTCGACCCTGTCATATTTCAGGCAACTGTTATTGCTGCAGTGATGGCTGCAATTGCGCACTTGAACCCCGACGAGTCTGGCGGACCAGGAAGTAACGCCTATCCCCAAAATCATGAAGGTGATCAGGGGCACCAGAATGAATGTAGTGAGACTAAGAAGATTTTCTGGAACAAGCGAAAGGGTCAGAGTTCGCAAGGGCCCTCCAAGAAGCACAAAACTCTGGCAATCCACGCTGCTACTACTCCTTTCGCTGTGTCTACAGCTCAAGCACCTACCAATAGGTATGCTGGTAACCTCCCTTGGTGAAACAGGTGCAGTTACCACCATCGTATCCCTGGCCCGTGTCGGGAAATGTTTTCCAAAAACTGTGGCAAGAAGGGTCACCTTACGTGAAACTGCAGAGCACCAGCTCAACCAACCAATCAAGTTTCCGGAGTGAGTGCCGATCAGGCCTGCTATGAGTGCGGTGAAATCGGGCATTTCAAGCGAAACTGCCCAAAAGCAACAACCACCAACAACGCCGTGATAGTTCTGACTATAAAGCAGGAGGAGGCAGTCGCCGATCCCACCGTCGTCACAGGTATGTTCCTTCTTGATAACTCTTATGCTTGCATCCTTTTTGATTCTAGTGCTAAAGAAGTTTTTGTTAGCTATTCATTCGAACATCTTCTTAAACATAGTCCTCAACCATTAAGCGAAACATTTACCGATGAGATGGCTAATAATGAGAAAGAATATGCTAACGATATAATTCATAAGCTGTACCCTTACCCTAAATGATCATTCTTTTCCCATTGACATAATGCCAATTTCCATAAAGAGCTTTGATGTTATCATTGGCATGGATTGGTTGAGTCTCAATCATGCTGATATCCTTTGTTATGAAAAAGCCATCCATCTCAATCTCCCCTCTGGCCAAACTTTCATGATCTATGGCGATAAACTTAGTTCTAATCTTCGCATGATTTCCTGCATCAAAGCTCAAAAGCTTCTACGAAAGGAGTGTTACACATTCCTAGTTCATGTAATCAATAAGAAACAAGAAGTTAAAGACCTCGAGAGCATCCCTGAAGTCTGCAAGTTTCCTGATGTCTTTCCCAAAGAGCTTCCAGAAATTCCTCCCGAACGCCAAGTCGAGTTTCGCATCGACCTAATTCCTGGAGCAAATCCTGTAGCCAAATCCCCATATCGCTTAGATCCAACAGAAATGCAGGAGTTATCCAGTCAGCATAATGAGCTACTCGGAAAAGGGTTCATCAGACCGAGTTCCTCACCCTGGGGAGCCCCAGTATTATTTGTGAAGAAGAAAGATGGATCCTTTCAGATGTGTATAGACTACCGCGAGTTGAGTAAGTTGACCGTCAAAAACCGTTATCCTCTTCCTCGAATAGACAACCTTTTCGACCAACTTCAGGGAGCCAGTTACTTCTCGAAGATAGACCTCAGATCAGGGTACCATCAGCTTCGAGTTCACGAGAATGATGTTTCCAAGACAGCATTCAGGACTCGATATGGTTACTACGAGTTCGTAGTGATGCCCTTCGGTCTAACCACTTTCCTTGGTCTCGTGGTAAGCAAGGAAGGCATACACGTGGACCCTTCCAAAATCAAGGCGATAGAGAATTAGTTGGCACCGAAGACACCCACAGAAATCCGTCAATTCTTGGGTCTCGCCGGCTATTATCGCAGATTCATCCAGAATTTTTCTAGAATTGCCAAACCCCTGACCACTCTGACACAAAAAGGTGTACCCTTTTGTTGGAGTGAAAAACGAGATAAAACATTCCAAACATTGAAGCAAGCCTTGTGCAGTGCACCTATCTTGTCCCTTCCCGAAGGGACAATGGATTTCGTTGTCTATTGCGATGCATCCAATCAGGGTTTAAGGTGTGTACTTATGTAGAGAGGAAAAGTTATCGCTTATGCCTTGAGACAACTAAAGGCACACGAAGTTAACTACACAACTCACAAATTGGATTAAGGAGCAGTGGTCTTCGCACTGAAGATTTGGAGACATTATCTCTACGAAACCATGTGCACGATCTTCACCGACCATAAAAGCATACAACATATCTTTGATCAGAAAGACTTAAACATGAGGCAACGGTGATGGGTAGATCTACTCAGTGACTACGAGTCCGAAATCCGCTACCATCCCGGCAAGGCCAATGTGGTAGCAGATGCCCTTAGCCGAAAGGAGAGTTCAAGACGCAAGGCGAAGACATTGACGATGACCATCCATTCCCACTTATCCGTACAGATCCGATACGCCTAGTTGGAAGCCCTAAAACCAGAGAACGTGTTGAATGAAGCCTTGAGGGGAATGGATAAGATACTTGAGATCAGAGGTGACGGGGTCTACTATTTCATGGATCAAATCTGGACCCCAAAGTTCGGAGGTCTCAGGGAAGTTGTTATGAACGAAGCTCACAAGACCAGATATTCTGTTCACCCAGGTTTGGACAAGATGTACCTAGATCTCAATAAACAATACTGGTGGCCAAACATGAAATCCCGAAACGCTACCTTCGTGGGCAAGTGTCTGACTTGCGCCAAGGTAAAGGTCGAGTATCAGAAGCCCTCGTGTTTGCTCCAACAGCCCAAGATACCTGAGTGGAAATGGGAGATGATTACCATGGATTTTATCACCAGGTTATCCAAATCGCCGAGTGGGTATGATACCATTTGGGTAATTGTCGATCGTTTGACAAAATCCTCTCACTTCCTTCCGATTAAAGAATCATTCAAGATGGAAAGGCTTATGCGAATCTACATCCAAGAGATAGCCCGACTAGACGGTGTACATGCGTCCATTATCTCCGATCGATATAGCAGGTTTACCTCAAGGTTTTGGTAGTCCCTTCAGAAAGCTCTTGGAACTAAGATGGACATGATTACAACTTATCATCCTCAGGCAGACGGACAGAGTGAAAGAACTATCCAGACCCTCGAAGACATGCTGAGAGCATGTGTCATCGATTTCGAAAAGTCGTGGGACACCCATTTACCCTTGATCGAGTCCTCATATAACAACAGTTACCACACCAGCATCAAGGTTTCCCCATTTGAATCCATCTACGGTCGCAAGTGCAGATCCCCTCTGTGCTGGGCCGAGGAAGGGGACACGCAACTAGTTAAGAGTCGAGTCCCTGACAGTGCTCTCATTGGTCCTGAAATCATCCGCGAAACCACCGAGAAGATCATCCAAATCAGAGAACGACTAAAAGTTTCACGAGACAGACAGAAGAGTTACGCTGATAAACGACGAAAACCATTAGAATTCCAGGTTAGAGACCGTGTCCTGTTCAAGGTCTCGCCCTGGAAAGGCATGATACACTTTGGAAAGCGTGGAAAACTTAACCTAAGGTACATAGGACCTTTCGAGATCCTCGCTAGGATCGGTACCGTAGCCTACAAACTCCAACTACCTCAAGAACATAGCAACATCCATCCTGTCTTCCACGTCTCTAATCTTAAAAAGTGTCTACCCGATGAAACCCTCGTGATCCCTATTAATGAGATCGAGATCAACAAAAGTCTAAACTTCGTATAAGAACCAATCAAAATCATGGATCAAGAGATAAAACGTACGAAACAAAGCCGCATCCCGATAGTGAAGGTTCGCTGGAATTCCAAGTGGGGACCCAAATTCACGTGGGAGAGTGAAGACTCGATGAAACAGAAATATCCGCATCTCTTCCAAATCCATGATTTATATCTTAATTCTAAATTTTGGGACGAAATTTCCTCTAACGGGGGGATAATGTGACTATCCGAAAAATTTTCCGTCACGGTAACCCGTTTTCGTCAGTAAAACCAGTTTGTACTTCAATTTTTCCCGTTAAATTTTGGATTAAGTTAATTAAATTAAGACTTTGATTATGACTTCATGAGTGTTCAAACACATTAGAGACACATGAAAACATCCTCGATATTCAATTGGAAAATTTTTAGTTTCAACCACGTCGGGTTACGACAACTTAATAGGGTACGACCATAAACTCCATTTAACGACGGTATCGGGTAGATTTCCTCCGGGCCACAAACTCAAGCCTAATATAAAGGATGAGTAACCTTCACTTAAGCTGTTTCCCACCTCCTCATAACTTTATCTCTCTACTCTCTCTCTCTAAAACTCGAGTTTTGATCCAAAAACGCCCCATCAAGCTACAAAATCGTAAGTAATCTACCCTAGCTTGTTTTTTAACTTGTTAAGCATGCAAATCTGTGTTTAAACCACCCAAGACTCTCAAAAACTTGTGTTTACGGTTGGGGAACATCTCCCAAAACCGTAAACTCCTATAAAGGGGTTTTGAAGCCCCAAAACCCTTCCAAATCCCTTCTAGTGCTTAGATGTGACTTAAGGACTTGAATGAACGAGCTTAGAACACCAAAACCTTGTCTTTTGGGTAGTAAACATGAGTTTATGGCCCAAGAACATTCTTGGACTGTAAACACTCCTTCATAGACCATAAACACCTTTTAAGGTGTTAAATTGCCCCTTAAACACCTCCAATAGCTTGCATGAATGCCTAGGACCTTGTATTCCTTCATATCATGCACCAAAACATGCACAAATGAGCCACACATGATTTTACGGTTTAGGAAGGTCTCCCAAAACCGTAAACACCTCCAAAGGGTGTTTAAGTTCCCATAACACCTTGTATGGCTTATATTTGAGTCTCTAACATTGTATGCTTAACCTACAACCACCAAAACACATGAAGAATGGACCAAGTATGAGTTTACCACTGTAAAATCAAATGTTTACGATAGTAAACTCCCCAAGTGTCCTTCAAGAACCGTAAACCCCTTTTCCAAGGTCATTTCAAGTCCCGATCACTTCCTAAGCCATGGAATCAACCCTAGAACCTTCCCTTGTGCATTATAAGACCTTTAAACATACAAGAACAAACCACCCATGAGTTTATAGCCGTAAACTGATGGGGATATGGTCTATGGGCCGTACTCTCCCTTAGGAGTTTACTCTTGAAGAGCAAACTCCATATTTAGGCATTACACCTCCTTAGATGCAACCCGGATCACTCCTAACACTTGAAATGAAGTGTTTTTGCACCTTAGAGTGTATATTCTTATTTAATTAGTAGTTCAAAGTCTAATTAGATACAATTATGTATCTCTTCATATTACATAGGAACCTCGCGTGTATTCAAGCCCCGAACTGACACTTAGCATCCTAATCGATAGATTTCTCGTCTGGTGAGGTCATACCCCTACACCTTTTTCCGTATTTTTCAATGTTTTCTGGGGGGGGGGGGGGAATACAAGCAAAAGTACAAGGAAATCTTGTACTCAAACTTATTATTTCATTTGAAATGTTCATATTCCGTATGCTTTTAACAATGGAAACCGTATTAACCAACCGTTTAACTTGCAGAGTTAGTTTTCAAATTAATTGCGAATCTCATTATAAAATGTTATATTGTATACTTCACAAATGATTTTCCACTTCATTACTGTTAAAATCATTAATCTTATAACTTTTGATACATCCTCTGAAACACTCCACAGAGATACGCGAGTGGAGGACCGCCTTTGTAACTAGAATTTAAAACAGGATTTTCCGCATTATTACTTGTAAATTCGTTATTCTTAAGATTGGAGACACGTCCTGTGTAACACTCCACAGAGATACGCGAGTGGAGGACTACCCCTGTAACTAGAAGCTCTTAGAAGGAGAGTGTGACTTGAGTGTATAGATCTATATGGGGCTGACTACCCCGCACTTTGCTACTCGCTACAGTGGGACCGGTAGGTCTACGGGTGACAAAAGTCATAAATGATATTGACCTTCCTTTTGCCATATCTAGTTTATCGTATGGTTATAGAACTCGCAAACTTAGATAATGGAGATTTACTTTTAATTAATAAAGAACTTAGTAAATTAATAACCTTAGGAATTAGTTTACTATTTAATTAATAGTTTTATATACGTGTTAAAACTAACGTAACCAGGCTTTTAGGAAACTTCACTTAAACGCTACAAGTATGGTAGATACTTGTACACTGCATTCCGAATCGATAACCAACCACCAACTTTTAAGGAAAATAAGGGTTTTTCCTAAGATAACATAACTGTTCTTAACCTACAAGCACCAAAACACATGAAGAATGGACCAAGTATGAGTTTACGGCTGTAAACTCATATGTTTATGGCAGTAAAATTCCCAAGTTTCCTTCAAGAACTGTAAACCCGTTTTCCAAGGTCATTTCAAGTCCCGATCACTTCCTAAGCCATAGAATCAACCCTAGAACCTTCCCTTGTGCATTATAAGACATTTAAACATCCAAGAACACACCACCCATGAGTTTACGGCCGTAAACTCATGGGGATATGGTCTATGGGCCGTAATCTACCTTAGGAGTTTACTCTTGAAGAGCAAACTCCATATCTAGGCCTTATACCTCTTTAGATGCAACCCGAATCACTCCTAACACTTGAAATGAAGTGTTTTCGTGCCTCGGAGTGTATATTCTTATTTAATTAGTAGTTCAAAGTCTAATTAGATACAATTATGTATCTCTTCATATTACATAGGAACCTCGCGTGTATTCAAGCCCCGAACTGACACTTAGCATCCTAATCGATAGATTTCTCGTCTGGTGAGGTCATACCCCTACATATTTTTCCGTATTTTTCAATGTTTTCTGGGGGGGGGGGGGGGGGAATACAAGCAAAAGTACAAGGAAATCTTGTACTCAAACTTATTATTTCATTTGAAATGTTCATCTTCCGTATGCTTTTAAAAATGGAAACCGTATTAACCAACCGTTTGACTTGCAGAGTTAGTTTTCAAAATAATAGCGAATCTCATTATAAAATGTTATATTGTATACTTCACAAACGTTTTTTCACTTCCTTACTGTTAAAATCATTAATTTTAAAACTCTTGATACGTCCTCTGAAACACTCCACAGAGATACGCGAGTGGAGGACCACCTTTGTGACTAGAATTTAAAACAAGATTTTCCGCATTATTACTTATGAATTCGTTATTCTTAAGATTGGAGACACGTCCTATGTAACACTCCACAGAGATACGCGAGTGGAGGACCACCCCTGTAACCAGAATGTCTTAGAAGGAGAGTGTGACTTGAGTGTATAGATCATATGGGGCTGACTATCCCGCACCTTGCTGCTAGATACAGTGGGATTGGCAGGTCTACAGGTGACATAATTCATAAATGATACTGGCCTTCCTTTTGCCATATCTAGTTTATCTTATGGTTATAGAACTCGCAAACTCAGATAATGGAGATTTACTTTTTAGTAATAAAGAACTTAGTAAATTAATAACCTTAGGAATTAGTTTACTATTTAATTAATAGTTTTATATACGTGTTAAAACTAACGTAACCAGGCTTTTAGGAAACTTCACTTAAACGCTACAAGTATGGTAGATACTTGTACACTGCATTCCGAATCGATAACCAACCACCAACTTTTAAGGAAAATAAGGGTTTTTCCTAAGATAACATAACTGTTCTTAACCAAATTATATAACAAATGGATAACTCAACATTTCTTATAAGAAAATATGGGATTTTCTTGGATAACAACTTTTTCAGAAAACCTAAGAAAACTTGTTCTTTTACAGAAACAAACCGCTTATGAACTCACCATCTTTATGCTGATATTTTTAAAACTGCTTGAATTCTCTGGTTCTCATTAGATAGGTACCCCACGATCTTTTGGAGAAGACGAAGCATATTAGCAGTCTCATCTTTACTTTTGTTTAAACTAATGTATTTATAAAACATGTATTACTTTGCTTTCAAATAATTGTAAATTTCCTATGTAATGTAATGTTTTGTGTTTACTATGCTTCCTATGTACATTGGTTGTGATACTTTACATGACGTCCTCTGCCCCGGAACGTTTCCGCCATCGGTTTCGGGGTGTGACAGATAAGGGATCATATAATCGTCCGTTCTGCAAGATATCATGTGTACAAATGATATGGAATAGAATCATTCTCACTATCCAATTGTTTATTTCCCGATTTCTGATTTGTAATGACAAATAACTTAATTGAACCCATCAATTTTGTCCTGACTAGCCCTGGCACATATGTCAACACCAAATCATCGAGGGCCCCAAGATATCGGTTTTTCCCCTTAGGGAAACAAGAACAGATAAACTTTGACTTATATCCTTGTAATATTTACTCATGAAATCGTAGACAACGATACATTTTATAACATCAAGTTACCGATGCATTTACGCATTATCAATGCACAACCAACTTATGAACAACAACTCATATATCTTGGTTTAAAGATGATACGATATTATTATCTCATAATTACCCGTGCTAAATCCATGAAGTAATTCTGTGAGCGTGGGTTTAATCTAATACTTAATTCCCCATTTCAGAAGTACTCATGAACGTTGCAACAAACCATTGCTATGTCTAAACACTTAGACAATCTACAAGCTAATTCATGATAGTCTTAATTCACTGCTTACTTCCAAGGTATGATCGACTGTGGATAATTCGTATAATCCAATTATTCGGGGAGTAAAAGATGCAAAAGTGAAACATAATGATAAAGAATTGACAAAAGATATTAAACAATATTTATAAACAAATCTCCATTTATTTAATCATCAAATGTCAATTACATGTATTTGTTACAATTTTCTAAGTATCTGTCTAATCACTAAACTTAATATCATCCTTCAGATCAATGCTTCTTGCATGCTGAACGTGCTTATCCCTACTCAGACCCTCTGTAAGGGGATCTGAAGGATTTTCTTCTGATGATACCGTCTTAACGATGGGGAGTCCTTCTTCTACCCGATGTCTGATGACATGGTATTTTCTATCGATATGTCTAGATCTATGATGATCCCTTTGTTCCTTGGTTAAGGCAGTTGCTCCTTCATTATCACCGAAAATATCTACAGAATCCTTTATGGATGGCACTACTCTAAGATCTCCGATGAGGGTTTTCAACCACACAGCCTCTTTCAACACTTTGCTTGCTGCAATGTACTGTGATTCACAGGTAGAATCAGCCACTGTCTCTTGCTTGGAACTTTTCCAAGTCACAACACCTCCATTAAGGGTAAACACCCAGCCCGACTGAGAATATAAGTTGTCTCTGCTGGTTTGAAAGCTGGCGTCACTATACCTTGTAACTCTTAAGTCATTAT
The DNA here is from genome assembly GCF_052625555.1 of Lactuca saligna. Classification (NCBI taxonomy): domain Eukaryota; kingdom Viridiplantae; phylum Streptophyta; class Magnoliopsida; order Asterales; family Asteraceae; genus Lactuca; species Lactuca saligna. The sequence goes on from NC_136420.1 coordinate 91,549,693, forward strand.
TGCTGCCAAGGACAAGGACCCAGTCCATAGTCATTTGCAGATACATAAGAATGTTCTTAACTACTAACCATTGAGCTTTACCCAAGTTCCTGTTGGATTAATGTCTAAGTCCATAACTATAATTGGTAAGACTTGACCCGACCCGGCATGGTCCATTTGGGTTGCATGGCATCATGCACTTGGATAGACTAAAATGAGAGAAATAAGACACTTATGGTTATTAATATATTATAAGTTCTAGTATATTAATAATAAGAATAATAAGATTATTTAAGTAGTATTGATCAAGAATTAATCTAGGATTAATTAAGTGATCAAAAGAAGACTAATTAAATATATGGGTTGATTGTGTAAATCATCCATACTTATATAGTAGGCTAATGCTCCATGGATTATCTAGTTGGGCTAAAACCCATATGATGCTCCATGGTGTATTTGAACCCATGGATCCAAAGAAATGGAAAGTCATGACAATTAGGGTTTACCCTAATTGTATAACTATATAAGCATCTTATTCTTGACCAAAATCGGCCACTAGAGAGAGTAAGAGAGGGCTAGCCGATTTCATGAAGTGTAGAATTCTCTCAAGTTATTCCAAGTGTATTTGGTGTTGTGTGAACCATTTGAGGTGTCACACTTGGGGCACTAGGCACTCAAGCTTCATGAAGACTTTCTACATGAAAAAGGTATGTATTCTATCTTGTTATATCCATTATTTTGTATGCTAGATTAGGATAATACCTTGGATGTACATATTTGCATGTATAATAGAGAAAACATAGATCCAAGGTATTTAGGGTTGCATGTATACTTAGGAGTGTTAGAATGCTCATAACCCAACAGTGGTATCAGAGCCTAGGCTTGTTTTCTTGTTATACTAGCAATAGAAGCTGAAAAATCGAGTTTTGTTAGTGTCTACCCAGCAGACTCGCCGAGTCCATGAAGCGACTCGATGAGTCCAAGGCAAAATGCATCCAACTCGTCGAGTTGTGTTCATGCACTCGACGAGTTGGACCCCAGACAGCATACTTTCGAGGTTTTTTGCTAGAAATGGACTAGGAACATTACCCTAAGTTGTTTTTGAACTTATAAACTTGTTTTTTGATGTGGTAATGTTCATGCTAATCCATTTTCAAAGATAGTTGTCAATAGATTCATGTTTTGTATTAGTTTAAAGGTTAGACTAATTACATGAAAAAGTTTGATTTGAATTATCTTGTTCTTATGAGTTGCTTAGATTAATAGACAAGTTGAATGAAATAGTTGTTTTCAATCCAAATTAATCTAAGAGTTGATTCTAAAATCTGTTTTTGTAACATGTCCTCAAGTTATATGAAAAGTCACATTTAAGTTTCATAAAACTCATAAAAGTTGGCAATGGTTACAAAAGATGAACAGTCTTGTCCTTAAGTTATGGAGGTTCAAGAGTCACTTCATTAATAAATAAATAAATAAAATATGTAACCATAATTAAATCCATAAGTTATAAAATAAAGAAAAGTTAATTCTTTTATTAGTTTAAAGTCTTCCATAACATGTCCTTAAGTTTTGGAACTTGAAGAGTTTTTGGATTAAAACTACTTTAAACACATAAGTTATGGAATTAATTAGTTTTGAATAGTTTCAAAACTTGCCCTCAAGTTTTGGAATTTGTAAAGTTTTCTCTTATGAATACTTTAATTCCAAGTTAGCCCTTAGAATTTTAAAAGTTAAAATTCAACCCTTATACTTTATAATATTATAAGTTAATAATATATATATATATATATATATATATATATATATATATATATATATATATGTATGTATAAGAGTAAAGTCGGTCTTACCGCTAGTACGCCTCATTCACGAAGCCGGTCTATAAGGTGGGTATAAGGTTGTTGCCTATAAAATGGCAACTTAATGGGTGTCTACTCTCACCCACCGCTTGCTTGACCGGTGGAGGGTCGTTAGCCAAACGGGTTTGACAGGACTATAATTCTCCCTTCATTAAAAGTATTAATGATAAATACTAAGTAACTAAACCTTTTATAAATACCCAATCTTAGTTACTTTGGAAAATGTGAATAAGGTGCTAATCCATGAAATTACACTCTACACTTTGTTTAAGTCGGTTAGTGGAGCGTGTGTGGTTAAAAGGCACACTAACTCGTATTTAACAAGGTAGGCAAAGGGTAACTTAATGTTTATCATAGTATCGATGGAGCATGTGTGGTTAACCGGCACATCGATTGAGGGATAAACACTTAAGGGTACCAAGTAATTTGCATGGTTACTTCACACCTTGTTTTGTGATCCTCGGCATCCCAGTCACAAAACCTGAAGGGCACACTCGAGATTGGAACATGCCATTGAACAGTTCAATGAATCTCAAAAGATCTAGGAGTTTCAAATCCAATTAAAACCTAATAATACATTTCGTTTATCTTGGTGGAAATTGGTGAATCGTCATTCACCTACCTTCAAATTGTTTTATAGCTTGGATTACGGCATACCTCTTCTAAGTTATAAAATAGTTTGTTGGGTTCTAGCCTTAATATTTCATATTGGGTGTCATATGAAGGACTTTAAGATCAACTATCTTGAATATCTCCCAAAACATGTCTGGTTTAGACATTTATGATCTTCCTAAATCTCTTGAAACAAGCTTTCCTAATAAAGATGATGTCCCATGGATATCATACTTCTTTCTCCTCCTCCAATTATTCTCTCTAACCCACAAGTTCTTGAAAAGTTTAAGGTCACTCAAGCCCTATTGGTAGGGCAAGGTCTAGGTGTGATCACATCTTGGAGATGTAGTCACATATTGACAAGCCGGGAGAGAAGGGTGTCAAAGTCTTGAGAAAGTTGTAGGTTTAACTACTTTCTAAGTCACATAGTGAGTTCTTTTGGAACACCTATGAAACAGACTATGACAAGACCCTTAATGATCTTATCTATTTGCTAAGATCAACTTCCTAAAACTTGATGGACATTGATAATAGTGACACAGGAAATATAGAAAAAACATTCTCTTCCCAAGGAAAGGGATTGACCATAGTCAACTAGGTTGACCAAATGGTAAAGAGAAAAAGGCTAAGTCTGTAATAGTCCCGTGTACCATTATCAAAGAGTCCATATGTTTATATTGCCAAAGGAAGGGTCATTAGTTGCGAAGCTGCCAAATTTACCTAAGGATGTTAAAGTCAATAAGGTTGACTCTACTTCAGGTAAAGTCCACTAATCTAACACTGTTAAATTTCTATTCTGAGATTCCTGATACATGATGTGACTGGGTCACATGGTAATGTTTTAAGAATCAAAGAAAAGTAAAGGAACTTAAAGAAAGAATATGCTGAATCTGATCGCATAGATGGATTTCTATCGCGTAGTTTGAAAATCGGATTCTTGAGCTACTTCTTAGGAGTTATGAGATATTGCTAAGGAATAGATAACAACAGGTTTTCATATGGATTGTAAGGATAAGATTTTCCGCATAGTTTTAAAATAAAAGAAAATTTTTTATTTTAGTTATTTTAAAATATCCTTACAATGGCATTTGAGGAAAAATTGTTGCGTATATGATTCCATTAATAGCAAGAGTGGAAGTATGAAATTGGTTCTTTCATTTGTGGTAATGTCTAAATTTATCAAATAAAGGAAAGATTCTCATCACCCAAGTCTCAATTGGATCGGAACTTGGAATCATTCAAGTTGTATAGCATGATGAATGAGAACTTTCAAGTATTGGAAAAATTAAGACTAATTACTTGTTCACATGGATGTGTGAGTCAAGTAATGGACTAAGGGATCGAGTACATAGTCATGTGCACTGATTAAGTCCACCACAAAAGATATAAGGCTATTCATCATAGTTTACTAAAGCTCAGTAAATATGATTATACTTACAAGCTTAAGTGTAACTCTGAGACATTGGAAAAGGTTTCAATGCATGGCAGAGCGGATAAGAAGAATCAAAGTAGGCAGAAGGATAAAAGATTCTCAAATATGAAAAGATGGGAGAGTACTTTAGTATCAGTTTTGTGATCATCTTAATGATTAAGAAACCATATCAAAATTAGTTCTCTAAGGAAGTCTTAGTGCATTCTTATGACTAAGAAGAAGGGATCTTGAATTGTTGAAATGGTTAAATCAAGAAGATGAGTCATACTTCATTCCAATACAAGTCTTAGAGTCATACTCCAAGATTGTAACTCGAGTGACATGTCTTAAAGAAGGTTTAAAACACTTGTCAAATGTAAGAGTAAAAGTTTTCTACTCTTGTACATTTGAAATTGGTAAGTTGTGATGTTTTGGATAAAACAAAGACCAACTCAGGCCAATTGTGTGAAGCGTTTGTCTTCATAAAGAATCTGCACTATCCCTTGAATATTTGACAAGAGAGTCTTATAGGTCAAGAGGACAGTGGGAGTCTTAAAGGTCTTGAAAGTATCAAGAACTAATCAAGAATAAAACCTAAAGTTCTTCACTAGCACACGACTTGAGGTTTATAACCTATCGTGTTGACATAGTCTGTGCCCATTCCAGTTAAAGTTGAGTTCTTAGAGTTCTCAATTGGTTGCACAACAAGTTGGAAGCAATGGCAGACCCTTGAGCTGCCAGGTGGCAAGAAATTAAGATTGAGTTCAGTCCATATGAGTTTGGATTTGTCATTATCCTTGTCTTGTGACTATGGTTTTGACAATTCACATGGATAAGAACACATACACCAATAAATCTAAGTGTCATAAGGTTTCTATCCAATTCATGAAAATGATGGTGAGGAAACACTTTCACTAAGTAGATTTTAGGTAGATAGCAATTGTGATATTTGCATTCTCAAAGTCGTTAGTGGAGCGTGTGTGGTTTACCGACACACTAACCTGGACTTGTGAGAAGTGGCAAAAAGGTCTAACCATTATGATTACGGCATCCCTCTTCATAATTGTGTAGACACACGAGTGTGCTATCTAAGGGAAGGTGTATGATTTTGATAAAGTTCTATCAAAACAATCAAGTGTCAGAAATCTGAACTTTGGTAAGAAAGTCAATAAAGTATTGATTTCTAGAAGTCCAGCTGATTTCTGAGTACATGTCAAAGCTAGTGGGAGCATAAGTGTTATGCTAATAATCATCATGTTAGTGGGAGCATGATAATTATGATATAGATTGCAAGTTAGCAATGTTAATTATAGAAAACAAAAGGTTTCAATTGGGAAAAAGTTTTTTTGCTATAATTAAGGGAGAGGAAATTATACTTCATCTCAAATCTATAAGCTTAGATCGTGAGGTTTTAATCATTTAGTCAAGGATATATATGAATTTCATGTTGGAATGGCTCAACATAAGGAAATTCTGTATATGGGTCCATTATTTGCGTTCTTAAATTTGATTATGATTACGGCATCCCTTTTCATAATCTGAATTATGAGAACTTGGCAAATATAAATGGAAATGTTATAGTAAAAGACTAGTTTAGTCTTTATGTGAGACATCATGAATCGTGTCCCATATGCTTCGGATATAGGATCGATTACATGTGCTATATTCATCCTTTCTAAAAGTTTCCAAATGCCTGGGGCATTAAGAAGGGAAAAGGTTTAGAACTGGATATGACTAAAAGGATTAAACAATTGTCGAGGACAATCTAAGGTTTACCAAAGATTGGTTGCTCAAGGACAGTTGGAAGTATAGTGATAATTCTGGAAGGACCATATTGACATAATCTGTAAGGAGGAAACTCTTATTCAGAAGTGATAGTCAAAATGAATCTGGAGATGTTTCAAAGTTAGAATTTTCAATCTGTTTAAGATTAGGAAACTTAATGCAAGAAGGATGTTTCTAAGGAGCTGATCTCCTTTGGAATACTCTGTAATGATTGTTGCCAAGTCTTTGTGAATTTGTGCATAATCGTTACAAGAGGATCAATGCATATAAGTTTAGAATCTAACAGATTTCAGTAAATGACATGAATTTGGAATTCTTGTATTTACAGTAAGGATTTAGGAGTGTGAAAAGAGAAGTTATGTTCAATTGATCTAGTTCACAAAGTAAAGATCATAGACAAACATAGTATGCATACTTGGTGTATGGCATGACTTGTGTTTAGAAAACATAGTGTACATGCTTGGAGCATGGGACAACTATTGTTTTAAATTCAAGAATAAAGTTGATAGCTGAAACAGTATACAATGAATAATGTGTAATCATATGGTGATAAATAAAAGGTGTTTTATTTATGTTCATAGGTTTTGATACCATATTGGATTCAATTATTATTGTGTTTCACTTTGCATGTTTTGACTTCCCGAATAAACTAGGTTATTCTTCCGGAATGACTAAGTTATTCAAACCATCCACAGTCGGTCATATGTTGGAAGTAGATATGAATTAAGACTATCATGGGTTGGCTTGTAAGGTCTAAGGTGTTGGACAAAGGGCTACAACACTCATGAGTGCTCATAAGTTCTGAGTATTGGATTCAACCCGCGCTCATTGGAATCACTTCATGGATTTTATCACGAGAGATCATGAGACGATAATATCTTATATTCTTCAAACCTAGAGATATGAGTTGTTACTATGAGTTGGTTGTACATTGATTGCACGAAACCGCATTTGGTAACTCGGTGCTATAAAACGTGTCTTTGTGTATGATTCAACAAGTAGTAGAACAAGCCATATGAGTCGAAGTTTATCCATTCCTTTTACCTTCGGGATAAAAGCAATATCTGTGGGCCCCTTGATGATTTGATGATGACAAATGGAAGTGCTCGGCCGGGCCAGGACTGATTTGATTTGTTCAATTAGTCAGTCGTCATAAATCGGAAATCGGGAAACAACAAATGGACAGATAGAATGATTATAATCCATGTCTCAGTCCATATGATATCTAGAATGGAGGAATATATGATCCCTTATCTAATGGACAAGTCATTGACAAAGGACAGCGTTTATCGACAAGGTCAAAGTTCGACAGAAGCTTTTGAGAGCTATGATTGCCAGTCGGTTCCTGAAGTCATACGCAATATTAGTTTTAGACTTATCCAAGTGGGAGACTGTTGGATTAATGTCTAAGTCCATAAGTATAATTGGTAAGACTTGACCCGACCCGGCATGGTCCATTTGGGTTGCATGGCATCATGCACTTGGATAGACTAAAATGAGAGAAATAAGACACTTATGGTTATTAATATATTATAAGTTCTAGTATATTAATAATAAGAATAATAAGATTATTTAATTAGTATTGATCAAGAATTAATCTAGGATTAATTAAGTGATCAAAAGAAGACTAATTAAATATATGGGTTGATTGTGTAAATCATCCATACTTATATAGTAGGCTAATGCTCCATGGATTATCTAGTTGGGCTAAAACCCATATGATGCTCCATGGATGCTCCATGGTGTATTTGAACCCATGGATCCAAGGAAATGGAAAGTCATGACAATTAGGGTTTACCCTAATTGTATAACTATATAAGCATCTTATTCTTGACCAAAATCGGCCACTAGAGAGAGTAAGAGAGGGCTAGCCGATTTCATGAAGTGTAGAATTCTCTCAAGTTATTCCAAGTGTATTTGGTGTTGTGTGAACCATTTGAGGTGTCACACTTGGGGCACTAGGCACTCAAGCTTCATGAAGACTTTCTACATGAAAAAGGTATGTATTCTATCTTGTTATATCCATTATTTTGTATGCTAGATTAGGATAATACCTTGGATGTTCATATTTGCATGTAGAATAGAGAAAACATAGATCCAAGGTATTTAGGGTTGCATGTACACTTAGGAGTGTTAGAATGATCATACCCCAACAGTTCCCTGATAGCAACTAACCATGCTCAAAGGAAAAGCCACATCAGGACGAGTACATGTCATAGCATACATGATCGATCTAATGGCGGAAGCATATGGAACCCGACTCATTTCTGCTATCTCGACTTCCGTACTCGGACTTTAAGTCTTATTCAATTTGGTATTGCTATGGATTGGTAACTCTCCATTCTTAGAATTATCCATGCTAAAAAGCTTTAGCACCTAATCCAAGTAAGTAGTTTGACTATGTCTAATGAGTCTTCTACTCTTATTCCTCAAAATCCTTATTCCTAGAATATATGCTGTAACGCCTGTGTTTCCGGGCTTGCCATTTTTAGCAATATAATAGTCTAGGTTAACCTTTGTAACCCGTTTTGAAATAATATAAGTGTATTATTTGAGTATTATGTGTTTTGTGCTTAATTGCTTAATTATGTGGTTTGATTAATTAAGAATAAAAATAAGTGTCAAAATTTAAGTGTAAAATAAACTTGATATCTTTAGATAATGTTGTAGTAGTTGAAACAAGGTTTCCGAAGATATAAAGAATGCCGAAATCCGAGTTATAACGAGGAAGTTATGACCTGTCGAAGTTTCGCGACAGAACCGGCAACGCTGAATAACGTAAAAAGTGAAATTTATGTTAAATCGATATTTAGCCTTAGTGATCTAAACGAGAATCGAAGATCTCATTGTTAGTATCAAAGCGATAAAAAGTTAGGCGAGAACGGACGTCGGACGAAGAAGTTATGAATTTATAACGAAATTTTCTGTCCCGGCATATTAAAAATAAATAATAAAAATAAAATCAAAATTAGCCGACGGAGTCTAAACAAAAGTTGTAGAGTATAGTCTCACCTTTCCGTGGATATAAAGAACGTTAAAAACGGAGTTTGTATGAAGAAGATATGAATTTCCGAAGTTTATTAATTAATTTGTATTTATTTTTAATTGAAAATTCGGAAGCATTATCCGAAGACGAGTCACAGCTCTGATCCGAGGTACGCGCCGCGTACTCGAGTACGCCCCGCGTACAGCCAAAGTGTCGACACTTCGGATGACGCATGCAGTGAAGCAATTCGGAGGCAGTACGCGCTGCGTACTGCTGTACGCCCCGCGTACGAGAGGCTTCCAGCCTCCTATAAATAGGATGCGAGGGCAGCCGGCCAATTTGCTAATTTCCTCTAGTTTTTGTGCCGAAGCTCTACGGTTTTACCCTGAAGCCATCCCAAAGCCCCGGTAATATTCCCGAGTCCCGAAGCGAGTCCCGAGATCCCGAAGATCCCGAGAAGTGCGGTTTCCAAGCCGAAGCTCTGCCCGCGAGAAGTTCGATTTTTGTAGAGATCTTCCAGATCTACTGTGGATTACTACTTCTGCAAGTCGTAGTGCTGTCCGATCATCTTCTGATCAAGTGAGTGTATACTACCTTTCATAAACGCAATAATAATACAAGTATGGTTCGAGGGTATTAAGTTTATCGTCGTTTATACGTGTGAGTGTGTAGTTAATTTCTTCTAACGCATAATTATGAAGTATTTTATACGAAATACGTGTTATGTGTATAATTTTGATGTTATGTGCGTGAATGTATATTCACTCTTTTCAATCTCATAGATCTGAATTGTTTTCTATGAAATACGTGTTATGTGGGTATGCCTCATCTGTTATGTGAAATATGTATTGGATGAAAATGCTATACAGGTTTTAAACTATGTATAAAAATATATATTTTTATCTACTAATATGTTGGGTAGAACATGGGTAGATAGTTGGTGCGTAATAAACAGATGAGAGGCCTCGATGTTGTTGTTGTTGACCTAGTTATTCAGCGGAGTATGGATAACGACCACAGACTCCTTCTAGACAGTCTCGTGGAACGCTAGCAGGTTCATAACCTGTAGGTGTTGTGAACGATGTGTTCACCGGTGTACTCTATCCCCCTCATGGTTGCCTTTAGGATATCTATTGTTGAGGAAACCCCTTAGCAGTAATGTCCGTCCCGATGAAAATCCTAGATTAGGTCCCTTGAGATAGATGTTGTTTTAGGGACGTAAAGTGAGGATAACGGGAATGGGTAATCGGGATAGTGATTGGTTGGTGAAATTAAATATAATTTATTTATTGTGGGTTGAAAACCCTATATGCTCACCAGGCTCCCAAGCCTGACCCACTCAGTTTTATTTGTATTATAGGAAATGGCGCAAGGGTGTAAGATGGACGAACCATCAAGTTGTTTTGTTTACAAGTCTGTATATGTATATATTTGTTAAATGACTTGTAATGTTATTGTTTATGCTTAATGGTGTGTATCGGAACATGACACCCCGAGTTTTAATTATATAATGAAAATGCATCTCTTGATGAAATGCTTTGATAAATATTATTTTATCATGTTTTGTTTTGGGAACAAATTCCGCAACTCTTTCAAATCAAAAGGATTTACTCTGAATTTATTTTAAAAGCATAAATGAAAATCGGTCTTTTCTGGCTGTGATTTTGGGGATGTCACAGTTGGTATTAGAGCATTAGTTTAAGCGAACTAGGAATTTGTAGGATTTCTAAACTTAAACTTAGAATGCTAAGTGGAATTTAAGATGTGTGTCTGTTGGATTTTAGACACAAGCACTAGTTTCTTTTAGGAACATTGCCTAAAATGCTTTTATGTGCTAAATGTTATATGTTGCCATATATGATATTACTTGTTCGGATGTACGGTTTGTTGCCAACCGGATCTGAAGGTTTATGTGTTTAGGATTCTAAGCGTATGTATACGATATTAGAACTAGCATGTAATCGTTTCGGAGTGATAATGATGATTTGAAATCTATCATGATCGAAGATCTAAATTTCACCTTATTCGGTGTGTAGATCAAAAATGGTGAGAACAAGGAGTGGCGTTGGAAACGCGGATGAAAACAGGAATCAACCACCAGTGATTGAGCAAATACCTGTTGTAGCAGCAGCACCAGAACAGATCACCATGGCTGGAGTGCAAGCCATGATTCGGGCTATGTTAGCCGAACAAAGGGAGGAGATGCGACAAATGTTGCATAACAATAGGGATGAACCTATCATACCTATTGAGGAACCTGAATTGATTCCCGATCAGTCGGAGGAAGGGAACAATAGTCGCATTTTGAGTCAAGCTGGACTCAAGAAGAACGAAGGAACAATCCGGAAAGGAGAAACAACAACGATGGGCGAATGTACAAGAATTTCTTGGGCGCCAAACCGCCAAGTCTTTCTGGGAGCCCAAAGCCTGTTGAAATAATGGATTGGATATCCGAAATGGAGATGGTATTTGAAAGTTGCGTCTGTAGCAACAAACAAAAGACTGTATTTGCAGTCAGACAACTGAAGACTGGAGTATTAAGTTGGTGGAAGTTGTTGGCAGATACTATGCCACAAGGGAAAGCCCTGAAAATGTCATGGGAAGAGTTTTTGGAACAATTAAGGGTGCAATATTGTTCAGAGATAGATCTGATTGATCTTAACAATGAGTTCCAAAACTTGAAGAAGGGGAGGATGAGCGTAGACGACTACGCTATGGCATTCACTGAGAAAATGAAATTATTTCCGTACCTAGTGCCAACGGAACTCTCCAAGATTGAGAGGTTTGCTAATGGACTGCCTGGCGACTTTGGCCCGACAGTCAAGATGGCAACTACTCTGAAAATGGCTGTACGTGCAACTAAGAATGTGGAGGCCCAGCAGAAAGAGAAGGGTCTGGAAAGGGTAGAAGTTGGCGAAAAGAGGAAGTTCGATGGAACTTCAGGGTCCGATAAGAAAAAAAAGTTCTCGAAGTCTGGTTCGAGGGGAAGTGGGGGCGAAGAGAAATGGTGCGACAAATGTAAGAAGAAGCATCATGGAAAGTGTGAGGTAGTGACCACATGCTACAAGTGTGGAAAGTCAGGTCACTATGCCAATGAATGTACCCTCACTAAGAAAGTTTGTTATGGTTGTGGTGAGGAGGGACACATGTCGAGGGACTGCCCAAAGAAGAAGGAGGCAGCTAGACCCAACATTCCGCCAAAGCCAAAGGCGAGAGCATTCCAGATGACACTGGAATCTGCTAAAGATGAAGTTGATGTCGCTTCAGGTACCTTTCTCGTAAACAAATTGCCTGCCCAAATTTTATTTGATTCTGGAGCCAACTACTCCTTTATATCGCATGAATTTGGTAGAAAACTAGCCTTGCCTGTTGATAGACTAGATAATGCTTTATTAGTCGAAGTTGCTAGTGGCAAGTTTGTACCTGTTAGCCATCGTATGAAAAACATCTTAATCGACCTTAATGGGAATAAGTTCCACGAGGAATTATTGCCTATCGAACTTAATGGTTTCGACATCGTGTTGGGAATGGATTGGCTTAGTGCCAATGATGTCGAGATATTATGCAAGAAGAAGATAGTGAAGGTAAACCCACCAGGGAAGGAATCATTTATGGTGTATGGGGACAAACGCTGAGTGAATTCTGGAATCATTTCCCTAATGAAAGCCAGAAAATGTTTGACCAAAGGATGTACATCATATTTAGCATTCGTGATTGATGCTAAGAAGGAAAAGAAGGTGCTGCAGAGTATTCCAGTGGTGTGTGATTATCCGGAAGTATTTCCCGAAGATCTTCTTGGATTACCACCTGATAGACAAGTAGAGTTCAGAATAGACTTGTTACCAGGAACCACGCCAATAGCAAAAGCACCTTATCGATTAGCACCGACGGAGATGAAGGAGCTGATGATGCAACTTCAGGAATTGTTGGACAAAGGTTTCATTAGACCTAGTTCATCACCCTGGGGAGCTCCGGTGTTATTCGTGAAGAAGAAAGATGGAAGTATGAGAATGTGCGTTGATTACAGAGAGCTGAACAAGGCAACAATAAAGAATAGATATCCATTGCCGAGGATTGATGACCTATTCGATCAGCTACAAGGTTCAAGTTATTTCTTAAAGATCGACTTGAGGTCAGGATATCATCAGCTAAAAGTGAGAGAGCAGGATATAGAGAAGACTGGGTTCAGAACTAGATATAGACACTACGAGTTCTTGGTTATGTCGTTTGGACTAACCAATGCTCCGGCAGCATTCATGGATTTAATGAATAGGGTTTGCAATCCGTTCCTTGATAAATCTGTGATAGTGTTCATAGACGACATTCTGATTTACTCGAAAGGCCAGGAGGAGCATGGCAGACACTTGCGAGAAGTGTTAGAAGTCTTGAAGAAGGAGAAGCTGTATGCTAAGTTCTCCAAATGTGATTTTTGGATTCGTGAAGTCCAATTCTTGGGTCACGTGGTCAACCAAGAAGGGATAATGGTTGATCCAGCGAAGATCGAAGTTGTGATGAAGTGGGAACAACCGAAAAGTCCCACGAAGATTCGAAGCTTTTTAGGATTAGCCGGATATTACCGAAGGTTTATCCAAGGTTTTTCTTCGATCGCTAGTCCGTTGACAGCTTTGACCCACAAAGGAGCTACTTATGCTTGGAGTGATAAGCATAAAGAAGCATTCGAGAAGTTAAAGAAGAAGCTATGCGAGGCACCGATACTTTCTCTACCCGATGGAGTTGAAGACTTCGCCGTTTATAGCGATGCGTCTGGGGTTGGATTGGGTTGTGTTTTGACCCAAAAAGAAAAGGTGATAGCATATGCGTGTCAACAGCTGAAAGAGCATGAAAAGAACTACCCGACTCATGATTTGGAGTTGGCAGCGGTAGTTTTCGCTCTGAAGATATGGAGGCATTACCTCTATGGCACTAAGTGCAAACTTTTCACTGATCATAAGAGTCTCCAATATCTCTTTAATCAGAAGGAATTGAATATGAGGCAACGACGCTGTCTGGAATTACTCAAGGACTACGACTGTGAGATACTTTACCACCCCGGTAAGGCTAATGTTGTTGCTGATGCTCTCAATCGGAAAGTCAATCTTGAAAGAAAAAGGCCAGGAGCGTTGAGAATTGAAGTTGTCTCAACTATTTTGGAAAGTATAAAGAAAGCTCAAAGCGAAGCTTCTGAAAAGAATGAACGAAAGGAGGAACGTTTGGGCAAAACGTTGGTGTTCGGTGTAAACAGTCATGGACTGAAGGTGTTCCAAGATCGGATTTGGATACCTAAGACAGGAGGAATCAGAGATCTTCTGATGGAAGAAGCTCACAAGAACATGTACTCGATTCATCCCGGTAGCACTAAAATGTATAGGGACCTGAAACCCTACTACTCGTGGCCGACGATGAAGCTTGACATTGCGAAGTATGTGGCCGAGTGTGTGACTTGTGCGAGAGCCAAGACACAACATCAGAAACCGGATGGGAGTTTAGAACCTTTACCTGTGCCTATGGGTAAGTGGGAAGACATTGCTATGGATTTTGTCACTAAACTACCCAGAACAAAGAATGGTCACGACATGATTTGGGTGGTCGTCGATCGATTCACTAAGAGTGCGCATTTCATAGCAGCCAGGGAGAAATGGTCTATGGAAAAGCTTGCGAATTCTTATGTGAAGGAAATTGTGAGACTTCACGGTGTTCCGCTAACGATTGTGTCGGATTGTGATAGCCGTTTCACCTCACGATTTTGGAAAAGTCTACAAGAGGAATTAGGTACCAAGTTGTGTTTAAGTACAACTTACCATCCGCAGACTGATGGTCAGAGTGAAAGAACGATACAAACACTTGAAGATATGCTAAGAGCATGTACCTTGGAATTCCTAGGTAACTGGGATGAACATTTACCGTTGGTAGAATTTTCCTATAACAATAGTTTTCACTCGAGCATTAAGATGGCACCTTACCAAGCTTTGTATGGACAAAAGTGTCGTACGCCATCTTGTTGGCTTGAGGCTGGGGAAAAGCAGTTTATGGGACCGGAGTTGGTTCATCAAACTGCTGAAAAGTTGAAAATAATTAGGGAAAGAATGTTGGCAGCTCAAGATCGTCAAAAGAGCTATGTTGACAAGAAGCGAAGGCCGATGACTTTTGAAGTTGGGGATTCGGTTTTGCTTAAAGTCTCGCCGTGGAAGGGACTTATAAGATTTGGTAAAAGGGGAAAGTTGAGTCCAAGGTTTATTGGACCGTTTAAAGTTCTTCAGAGGATTGGGAACCAAGCTTACAAGCTCGAACTACCAGAAGAACTGAATGGAATTCATAACACTTTTCATGTGTGTTATTTACGGAAGTTCACGGGGGAAGTTCCCGAAATGATTCCACTTTCGGAGTTGAGAATTGATGAGAACAAAAGGTTGATTGAAGAACTAGAGGCAATCGTTGACCGAAAGACTAAGAAGTTGCGACGCAAGATGGTCGAGTTAGTGCTTGTCCGATGGAAACACACGAACGGACCGAATCTCACCTGGGAGACGGAGAGTGACATGAGGAGTCGCTATCCGCATTTGTTTGTTGATGTGTAATTCCAGGGACGGAATCATTCTAAGGTGGAGAGAATTGTAACGCCTGTGTTTCCGGGCTTGCCATTTTTAGCAATGTAATGGTCTAGGTTAACCTTTGTAACCCGTTTTGAAATAATATAAGTGTATTATTTGAGTATTATGTGTTTTGTGCTTAATTGCTTAATTATGTGGTTTGATTAATTAAGAATAAAAATAAGCGTCAAAATTTAAGTGTAAAATAAACTTGATATCTTTAGATAATGTTGTAGTAGTTGAAACAAGGTTTCCGAAGATATAAAGAATGCCGAAATCCGAGTTATAACGAGGAAGTTATGACCTGTCGAAGTTTCGCGACAGAACCGGCAACGCTGAATAACGTAAAAAGTGAAATTTACGTTAAAGCGATATTTAGCCTTAGTGATCTAAACGAGAATCGAAGATCTCGTTGTTAGTATCAAAGCGATAAAAAGTTAGGCGAGAACGGACGTCGGACGAAGAAGTTATGAATTTATAACGAAATTTTCTGTCCCGGCCTATTAAAAATAAATAATAAAAATAAAGTCAAAATTAGCCGACAAAGTCTAAACGAAAGTTGTAGAGCGTAGTCTCACCTTTCCGTGGATATAAAGAACGTCGAAAACGGAGTTCGTATGAAGAAGATATGAATTTCTGAAGTTTATTAATTAATTTGTATTTATTTTTAATTGAAAATTCGAAAGCATTATCCGAAGACGAGTCACAGCTCTGATCCGAGGTACGCGCCGCGTACAGCCAAAGTGTCGACACTTCGGATGACGCATGCAGTGACGCAATTCGGAGGCAGTACGCGCTGCGTACTGCTGTACGCCCCGCGTACGAGAGGCTTCCAGCCTCCTATAAATAGGATGCGAGGGCAGCCGGCCAATTTGCTAATTTCCTCTCGTTTTTGTGCCGAAGCTCTGCGGTTTTACCCCCGAAGCCATCCCGAAGCCCCGGTAATATTCCCGAGTCCCGAAGCGAGTCCCGAGATCCCGAAGATCCCGAGAAGTGCGGTTTCCGAGCCGAAGCTCTGCCCGTGAGAAGTTCGATTTTTGTAGAGATCTTCCAGATCTGCTGTGGATTACTACTTCTGCAAGTCGTAGTGCTGTCCGATCATCTTCTGATCAAGTGAGTGTATACTACCTTTCATAAACGCAATAATAATACAAGTATGGTTCGAGGGTATTAAGTTTATCGTCGTTTATACGTGTGAGTGTGTAGTTAATTTCTTCTAACGCATAATTATGAAGTATTTTATACGAAATACGTGTTATGTGTATAATTTTGATGTTATGTGCGTGAATGTATATTCACTCTTTTCAATCTCATAGATCTGAATTGTTTTCTATGAAATACGTGTTATGTGGGTATGCCTCATCTGTTATGTGAAATATGTATTGGATGAAAATGCTATACAGGTTTTAAACTATGTATAAAAATATATATTTTTATCTACTAATATGTTGGGTAGAACATGGGTAGATAGTTGGTGCGTAATAAACAGATGAGAGGCCTCGATGTTTTTGTTGTTGACCTAGTTATTCAGCGGAGTATAGATAACAACCACAGACTCCTTCTAGACAGTCTCGTGGAACGCTAGCAGGTTCATAACCTGTAGGTGTTGTGAACGATGTGTTCACCGGTGTACTCTATCCCCCTCATGGTTGCCTTTAGGATATCTATTGTTGAGGAAACCCCTTAGCAGTAATGTCCATCCCGATGAAAATCCTAGATTAGGTCCCTTGAGATAGATGTTGTTTTAGGGACGTAAAGTGAGGATAACGGGAATGGGTAATCGGGATAGTGATTGGTTGGTGAAATTAAATATAATTTATTTATTGTGGGTTGAAAACCCTATATGCTCACCAGGCTCCCAAGCCTGACCCACTCAGTTTTATTTGTATTATAGGAAGTGGCGCAAGGGCGTAAGATGGACGAACCATCAAGTTGTTTTGTTTACAAGTCTGTATATGTATATATTTGTTGAATGACTTGTAATGTTATTGTTTATGCTTAATGGTCTGTATCGGAACATGACACCCCGAGTTTTAATTATATAATGAAAATGCATCTCTTGATGAAATGCTTTGATAAATATTATTTTATCATGTTTTGTTTTGGGAACAAATTCCGCAACTCTTTCAAATCAAAAGGATTTACTCTGAATTTATTTTAAAAGCATAAATGAAAATCGGTCTTTTCTGGCCGTGATTTTGGGGATGTCACATATGCAACCTCTCCAAGATCCTTCATACATAAACACTCAGGACTGGTCCAGACGGTGGGGAGCCCGGGCGACCGCCCAGGGCCCAGGTCACCAGAGGGCCTAAAATTTATGGGCTATGTAGTTTATGTATATAAAAAAGTATTACCTAGTTGATTTTCAAACCCTAAAGTTGGTTCAAACTCAAATTAGCTAAAAAGATAAACAATTTGGCTTGATTGCTATTGCTAATTGAACATGTCTATAGTGAAGAATAAATGATATTTTTTAACATTTATTATATATGTCTTTGAGGGATCTTATCTTTCTTTTTTCCCTGGGCCCCATATATGTTTGGACTGGCCCTGAAAACACTTTCCACACTAGGATTTAACATCTTGCAAGGTTGGAACGTCGTTTCCTATGAGTAGTATGTCGTCAGTATATAATACTAGAAAGCCGACTATACTCCCACTAGCTTTGACGTATACACAAGACTCATCCGCACTCCTAGTGAAACCAAACTCTTTGACTTTCTCATCGAAGCAAAGATTCCATCTGCGAGAAGTTTGCTTCAATCCTTAGATTGATTTCTCAAGCTTACAAACTCTATTGGGGTACTTAGCATCCACAAAACCCTCTAGCTAACTCATGTTAACATCCTCAGCGAACTTTCCATTAAGGAAAGTGGTTTTGAAATCCATCTACCAAATGTATTAATCATGAAGTGCATCTATGGCTAACATAACCCTAATAGATTTAATCTTAGCTACTTACAAGAAGGTTTCCTCATAGTTAACCCTCGGGGTTTGAGTAAAGCCCTGTGCAACTAGTCGATCCTTGAAAGTGTGTACCTTTCCATCCATGTTAGTATTCTTCTTGAATATCCATTTGCACCCAACTGTTTTATGACCTGACACATTATCAACCAAATTCCAAACTTGTTTATCATACATGGACTTGATCTCGTTGTCCATTGCCTCTTTCCATTTAGCATACTCAGGGCCCGCCATGGCTTCCTTATAGTTAGAAGGCTCATCAAAATTTACATGTGTACAATCACTGATAAACGTATCACCATCTGTAGTAATATAGAATCCATAAAACTCAGGTGTCATTCTAACTCGATTGGAATGCCTAAGAGGTAATGGCTTGTTAATAGGTTCAACAGGAACTTCTTCCTCAGGTTGAGCTTTAGTGTTAGAGGTTCCTTTAACGCTTGACTCTTGAATTTCTTCAAGATCAATTTTACCCCTACTGTCCTCTTTGCATATGAGTTCTCTCTCACGAAAGACTCTGCTTCGTGCTACAAAGACCACGTTTTCACTAGGTGTGTAGAGTAAGTATCTGAAGGATTTCTTTGGGTAGTCGATGAAAATACGTTGCTTACTTCGAGGTCAAGATTGTAGTGAGTCTCTCGTTTAACAAAAACTTCACAACCCCAAACCTTGATATGTGTCAACGAGGGAACCTTCCCTCTCCACACCTCGTGATGTATTTTGGAAACCTTCTTTTTCGAGACTATATTTAGAATATGGGCGGCAGTCTCTAATACATACCACCAAAATGAAATTGGAAGTGAAGCTCGACTCATCATAGAATGAATCATGTCTAAAAAGGTTTGATTACGCCTCTCAGCTACACCATTAAGTTTCGGTGTCCTAGGAGGTGTCATTTGTGAAACAACTCCACATTCCTTGAGGTAGTCATGGAACTCGGTACTAAGATACTCATTACCTCTGTCGAACCTAAGAATCTTTATCTTCCTGCCTAATTGATTCTCGACGTTTTGCTTGAACTCTTTGAACTTTTCAAAGGTTTCTGATGTATGCTTGATTAAGTAGATATAGCAATATTTGCTATAATTATCAGTAAAAGTCACGTAGAATCGATTTACATCCCTTGTGGTGGACTAGAAGGGCCCACACACATCTGTGTGTATGAGATCTAACAATCCTTCACCTCTTTCACAAGTACTAGTAAAAGATGATTTAATTATCTTTCTAAGCAAACAAGATTCACATGTATCATCTGGCCTTAGGTTAAATGATTCCAACACTCCATCCTTTTGGATTTAGGCAATGCGCTTCTTGTTGACATGTCCAAGACAACAATGCCACAAGCATGTTTTGTCTAAACAATTAGAGGAACCAATTTGCAGTACAATATTCACTAAATTGTCTATAACTATCACAGTTTCATATACACCATCACAAGGAAATGCTTCAAAATAAAATACAGCATTATAATAAGTATTAATAGAACCATTCTCATTGTTGAAAGAATATCTAAAACCTTGTCTGTACAAACCATGAAAAGAAATACTATTCTTCTTCATCTCTATTGAGTATCAACAATTGTTTAAGTCTAAACACAACCCATTACTAAGCATTAGAAAATAAATGCCGATCTTGGTAACATGTGACGATCTCCTATTACACATTATCAGGTTCATATTCACAAGCTCCATATGCCTACTTTCTTTTAGTCCTTGCAAGTTAGAGCAAATGTGAAAACTAAAACCTATATCAAGGACCCAAGAATTAGAATGGGATGACCTTTTAGACAGAATAGTGTAAATACCTGCCGAGGTAGACTTGATCTTTCCATATTTAATATCCTGCAAGTATTTAGGGCAACTTCTTTTCTAATGCCACTTGTAATGGCAGTAGAAGCAAGTAGCTTCTTTGGGGTCAGAAGTGGGGTGAGCATTAGAACTAGACTTGCCTTTAGGGCCATTGCTTGACGACCCAGCTTGAGACTTTCCCTTCTAATTGTGTTTCGAGGGTGCTTTCCTCTTTTTCCCTTTCCCTTGCCAAATGGCCAAGAAGAGAGTAGTAGTACTTGTTTAAGAGTAGAGTCAATACCATTTCCCTTCAATCCACTCTCAATGGTTTTCAGCAAGCATTGAAGTTGACTCAACGTGAGTTCCTCTTTGTTCAAATAATAAGTCATTTTGAACTGATCATAACAACTATGGAATGAGTGCAAGACTATATCGATATCTTTTTCATCATTGAAATTTACGCTCTGTTTTAGTAAACGATCCACATAGCGTTGCAGGTGGATTGTGACAGACTTTCCATCCTTCATCTTGGTGGTTACGAGTGACTTGACTATCTCATACCTTTTTTGACGTGCTCTTTGATGGTACTTCACCATAAATTCCTTGCACATCTCATAAGGCCAATCGGCCTCATAAAAAAGTTGTAGCTCAGGAGTCATAGTTGCCACCATTATACACGACACTTTGGTCACGTCTTTTTAGTGGGCCCTATATTGAACTATTTCTTCATGAATAACTTTAGATTCATCTATCTCGTTCAGATCTTTGTCGAGGACATATTCCTTGTTCTCGAATCACAAGGTCATCCTAATGTTGTGCATCCAGTCATTAAAGTTGAATCCATCGAATGTAACCTTGGCACAAATGCTCAAGAACGTGAAGGTGTTCGAGGAGTTGTTGTTGTTGTTGGAGCCATAAGCGATTTATGAGGTAGACATCTAAAAATAAAGAAGAACAAGTTTTGATTAGTTAAGAAATCCTTAATATAACACCCAAATGAAATATTAAGGCTAAGATCTTGCACAACAATTCACAATTCAGAAAAGGGATGCCATAGTCCAATTGTAAATGATTTGAAGGTAGGTAAATGTCGATTTACCAATTTCACCACAAAAAATGAAATTTAAACGAATTAGGTTTTAAATGAAATTCCTAGATCTTTTGAGATTCATTGAACCATTCAATGACACATTTAATCTCGATTATGTCATTTCTATTTGTGATTGGGATACTGAGGATCACAAACAAGGTGTGAATAACCATGCAAATTAGCTTGGTACTCTCGATGTCATTTATCACGTAGTCAATGTGCTGGTTAACAACACACAATTTATTGATCAATGATAATTTACGAGCTTCCCATCACCACCCTTTATCAGCCCATATTACTGTGTTGATTAACCAAACACGCTCCACTAACGAATTTTATAAAATGCACTGTGCAATTTCATGAATTAGCATCAAATTCACATTTTCCTAAAGTAACTAAGATTGTGAATTTTATAAAAACCATTTAGTTACTTTATATATTCCATTATACTTATTAATGAGAATTAAGTGACCTATCAAACTTGTTTGGCTAACGACCCTCCACCAATTAAGGAAGCGGTGGGTGAGAGTGGACACTCATTCAACCACCATTTTATACGCAGTTTCTTTATACCTCCTTATTTACTGGCTTCGTGAATGAGGCGTACAAGTGGTTTGACTGACTTGTCCTATACATATATAATATTAGACTTTTAATTTTATGTAGTATAAGAGTGTATTTTAAAATTTTAAAATTTTAAAATTCTAGGGTTTTTAATGTAATTTAAAATTTTCGAAAAATTAATACCTTTTAATTTAAAATTTTAAATATTAAAAAACCTTGATTAAATAATTATCTAAAATTAAACAATTAATTTAAATTATTAAATCAATTAAGGATTATCCATTAAATTAATTAAATTAATTTAACCTAATCCTTTACCTTTTAGATTTCGAAAATAGGGAAGGATAATTACAAGATTTTATAATTATCTAGTAAACGATTAAAAGATAATTACCAAATACAACTACCCTATCCAAAACCCTAATTTGAAAACCATGACTTGGAAGGAAAGGCAAGGCTTTCAACCATGCCTTATTTTCGAAAACCTTAGAGTTAGGAAACCCTAGATTTCGACTTTAAGGAGGCCAAAGAAACGTGTTCAAAAACCCTTTACACTTTTCGAAACTAGGGTTATGAAACCCTAATTTGCGAAAATTCCAAGCCCTATGGTTTAAATGCCATAAACCCTAACTTTGTCAATTTCAATCTATTGTATCAATCTAATTGATAACAAAAAACCATACGCTCTGATACCACTGATGAGTTTTATACATAAGAAACAATCATATGTGTGCATGCAACCCTAACGGAAGGATCCATGTTTTCTCTATTAGACATACAAGCATTGAACACAAATCTAGAAACTCTAGGAGGTATGTACTATTTTCGAAATCAATTTAAATTAGGTTTAGATATATACCTTGATTTGTTATGTAGTAATAACAAAGAATCCTTGACGATCTTAAACTCTTGAGAGCAAGTGCCTCAAATGTGACACCTCTAATGACTTATAAACACTCTATGCAAGATGATGAGAGGAGGAAGGAGGAGTAGCCACAAGATTTCGGCTCTACTAGGGTTTGGAAGTATGGGGCTGAAATTCTAAGGGGTGAGGCTCTTTATTAGCTATTGTTGCTTAGTCCTTAAGTTAGGGTTTACTGGAGGAAACCCTAATTTCTAGCTTAGGGCCTAAGCAGCTCATGGGCTCCTTATAATGGAGCCTTGGATGAAAACTTACATGGCCTCCATATAATTTTCGTCCACTCATTTCCATGGATCCAATAGCCCAATTTCACAACTATCAATAAATTGCAAAACAACACCTAAACTTTCAATCAGTTCCTTTAATCTCAAAAATTAATTCGAAATTAACTTATAATAAATACTAATAAATATTATGATATCTAATTAAAACTTACTGCGGAAGAACTCGCATTAAAAAAAAGTAAGGAGCATTATACTTATTCTTTGCAATAAAAAAAGTAAGGAGCATTGTACCTATTCAAAAAACTAAAATGATGGAGTTTTCTACCGATTTTTCCAACCCATGTACTTTGTAATTACTAACATTTTGCATTCTCTACTTTGTAACATGACCCCGCTCCCAGGGGCGCTGCCCCCGGACCCCCGTTCGTTAAGGGGTTTCGACCTTAAATGACAGTGTACTTTGATACTTGATCAAACTTAAACAAGTGTGTACTCCACACCTTCCTTACTTGTTTAATATTTATCAAGATCATTTTTAGTCAACAAAGTAATCCCATTACACTTAAATAACATTGATGATAACAAATCACCAACAACTAGTTGTGTAACCCGTGTATTACATGAGTTAGCTTAAAAAAAATTAAATATAATTATCTAAATAATTATGAACATCAAATTTATAAAATAAAAAAAAAATATTGAATTATTATAATGGAAATGGTTTTTATCTTTTAAATTTAAACAAATAATTTAAATAAATAAACGAAAAAAAAACTAATAGAGGTTTAATTTTGAGAATTTGAAATTAAAAGATAAGTTCATTAATAACATTAATATTCATTTATTATTATATTTATTGCAATTATTATATTAAAATATTATACGAAATTTAAAAAATAGAAAAACTTATAAAATGATATATATATATATATATATATATATATATATATATATATATATATATATATATATATATATATATATATATATATATATATATATATATATATATATTTTGCTGCATTTTTTCGTGCATATTTTTAAGCATTTTGCCTTGCACGACTTTTTTCTGTGACTTTTGTGTATTGGAAACTTAAGTCTTTCTAAGTTTTATGCATGAGTTTGGTTCCTAAATTTTGAGGATAGCCAACTTAAGTCATCTTAGGTTTCTATTGGTATCGAAAGAGTTACTTTTCTAAATCAATTACTACCGTCGCAACACATGATGTTTAAATCCTAGCTAACGACTAAACTCTAAACGATAAATGGCCACTGGTGGCACTATGAAAATGATGATGATGACTATTAGAGTGTCTGTAACGTACAATGAAATGCAATTTTTCCCCATCTTTACAATATTCATGCATATCCAATCTTCCCCCAATTTTGGAGAAATGAATGATATTACTCAAAATATAGATTATCACTATTCATTTCTTAAAAAGGGAGTGGAAGTTTTGGTTGTCGATTTTAGCTTATCTTTTTAATTTAATACATTTCTAGTTTGTTTTTTTTTTTTCTTCTAGTAGTTATAATTTTAAATATAGGATTTAATATTTTTAATATCCTATTTTATTTTAAATTATATTAATTAATAATAAGTATACAATTTAATGTCACTATAAGAGAAACGACCATTAGGGACGACGTGATTTGCGGCGACATGAGGCATTTGGGACGACACCAAACAAACGTGGGAATGTGGTTGCTATTGGTGAGGCATTGCAACTAATAGAGTCACCCCTAATGATAGAAATTGGTGAACCGACGAACATACACTAATAGAGTCACCCCTAATGATAGAAATTGCAACGTACACCGGCGGTCTTACGATTCCCCCAATATATTTTCGGCCTCTTTTCAGTTTGAAGCTTCTCTGACTTCCCTCCACCACCAACTCGTCAGTTTGGCGAATTTCCAGCTAGTAGATTCGTCTCTGGCGACAGTGTGGTCTTCTTTCTCATTCTCTCATGATTCTGACATTGATTCCTTTACTGATTTCTTGAGTGTTTGCTGTTTACGCACCATAACAGCTACCACTGTTTTGTCAAACTTTTTTCCGGCGACCACCACCAATACATACCCATCACCACCATTGTTTTGTTCTCCAACCATAGGTATTGAATTGGTATATATATATATATATATATATATATATATATATATATATATATATATATATATATATATATATATATATATATATATGTTAATATTTGGTATTGAATTTGTATAATTATGTGTACATATTGTAAATCTGTCAATGTATAAATATGAGAAAATGTATTTCTGATTGGTTTTAGGATAGGTTGGTATGTGTATATGTATAAAATATATGTGTATATGTGTATTTGGTATCTGGTATGTCTATATGTATAAAATATATGTGTATATGTGTATTTAGTATTTGGTATGGGTAATAGCCGTATTATTTGTTTATATTGTTCATCTCTTTTATCAATGCAATAACTTTTATTTCACTTAGATGCATTTACTTGTGTTAAGACATGTGTATTAACAACAAGAAACATAACGTTTAGGGATGAAATTATTTGCTTGTGTATATGTGTATTGTTATGTAAAATGTTATGATTAACAATGTAAATTCAAAAAATAAAAAAATTGTATGCTATAATTTACATTATCATTAAAGTACAATGTTATAATAGAAAAACTAAATAACTAAAATGATATAAATAATAAAAATATGTTATAATTCACATTTAAAGTACAACACTATAAGACAACACCCACTTGTGTTATAATTTTTCATATTGTGTTTTATATATATATATATATATATATATATATATATATATATATATATATATATATATATAGTGTCCTAAATTTTCAGGATGTCATTTTTTGGGTTGTATTGGTTTATCTAATGATTGCTGTGATAGGCCATGAAGTTGATGGCAGTGACGAGCCACCACATCCATTCGGCGGAGATTTTGGTGCTCACCAGATTGATGGTAGTTAATATTCATTCTAATTCATTGTATTTCATATTGTATGTATATAAAAAACTATATTGACTAATATATTTTTTGCAGTTGTACCTCCCAGACGAAGAGGCATAGTAGTAAACAAGAAAATGCATTGGCTATATGAAGCAAGCGGCATAAAACCTCTAAAAATAATATTTGATAGAAATACTTTTGTGCCGATTAAGATGTATACAAATGCTTCATTCGGGAGGTTGGAAGTTATATGTTGCACGACATAGCTTTAGATAAGAACACTTGGAAAGAAGTTCCTGGAGCCGATCGGAATGGCATGTTTATATATCTTTTGGTAAATTATTTATAAACTTATATTTAACATGTTTAATTTTGATTTATTTTTAATTTCTTTATTTTTTGTAGACATATTTTGATTTTCAAGCCATTTCAAATGCTCCCAATGCTAGAATTTTATGGGCATTACTGAACAATTTGATATGTTAGCGGTAAAAAGGCTGTAAAGATAGGGCAAAAGATAAATTTATAGATATGCTAGAGGATGCGGAAGCAACAAGGGGTTGATCCCCCCCCCCCCCCCCCCCCGGTATGGATTCAGCGCGTTGGAATGCTATTATTGACCACTTGTTAACTGATATACATTGTAAATGATCCAATGTGAATAAAGAATGTCGGAATAAGTAAGAAGTTAAGAATCATGGAGGGACGTGCGGCGATGATAGTGCTTGTTTCAAAAATGTAAATTGCATTAATGTTTATTTAGTTATAACATATTTTGTAATATTTATTCAAGTCTAACATATTTTTTAATGTTAAATAGAATTAGAATCAACTTGAAGTATTTCACAGTGCAGATGTCAATAAACAAGAGGAATTTGTTGACCCTTTGTTTAAGAACAGTATATACGTTATTATTACTTAAAAATGAAGTAGAATGTTATTTTTTTGTGTTTGTTTTGAAGTATATTGACAATTTTCGAGAAATGCAGAATGCTTTAGTTGCCGAAGTTGCTTTACAAACTCAACACATAGCCGACTCCAGTAGTGATCCGAACTCCATTGATTGGATAGCCTTATTTGAGATGGTTTTAGGTGCCTCCGTAGCGGGTACACATGCTCCCTCCCAGTGGCAGTCACAGTTACAAACACCGCAACCAACACGAGTATTCATTAATTTGTTGTGAATTTTGTTGTTTGGTAGTTTGGTACTTTATTAGTTTTTTAGGTTGTTAAATTGTTATGAATTTGGTAGGTTTGTTAGTTTTTTAATTTGTTAAATTGGTATGAATTTGGTAGTTTGTTAAATTGTTAACGACTTAATGTATTTGTGACTTAATTGTTAAGTAATAATAATTTGTTTTTATAGTTTGATATATTTTAACTTATGTTCTTACTTTGTAGGATGCGGATGTTAACACTTTTCTCCAAAACCTGGTGTTTGTGACATCAATTGGAGATATTATCTGTTCATTTAGCAAGCAAGTCGACAATGCAACCAACAATGATGAGGAAAATGACCATGGGGAAGACGATTAGTATATATTGTTTTATATTATGGATGACGTTATTATGGATTTAGATGTTATTATGGATTTATTAGAGTGTGGACTAAATCGACTACTATTTCATGTTTCGATTATTATTTCATGTTTGTTAAATTATTTATGTAATGTGATATACTTTCTGTTTGTGTATGTTAGTTCATGTTTTACATAGTGCAGATTTTTAAAGTATAATTTTTATAATTTTATAAACTCTGCATTTTTTCAATATAAACAAATATAAAATATAAATTTTATTTAAAAGAAAAAGCATTAATGGCGACACCTTTAGGGACGATCTTGAGCATTAGTGACACATCCCGCCAGAATACTTGGTCGGAGTAGCACTGGCCGGTGGCCGGAATATTATTAGGGATGACACCTTTAAGGACGACGACATATATTAGTGACGAAATGTATTTGGGTTGACGCGTTTAGGGACGACCGTAGAGTATTAGCTATTAGGTATTTGCAGCAACCCTAAAGCTGCCTTTTCCTGTTGTGTGTTTTTGTATTAAGTTCATATAAAAATTAACTACAAATTAAAAACTGAAATACGATAAAGTATTTTATAAGAACTTATAATTGAAATATTTATACAAATACAATAACATATATTAGTATAATAAAGAATAACGATGAAGATGAATCCTGTTTGACATTTTCGAATTATTCGGCCCAATTTTGCGCCAAATGAAGTTGACTCAACTGAGTCCACAGAATTAGCATGGGATTGAATGAATTAAGCGGGCCTGATGGGTGGAGAGGCAACCAGGCATTACTTATCCGGGGAATGCTCTGAAGGATTGAGGCGCAGGTTGTCCGAAACAAAATCACTGTCTAGTGTCTACCAATTACTCCAAACAACAATTATTTTTTTCCATGAATGTGTCGCAACACCTTAAATATTTAGGTTTCAGAATAAAACTAGGATGTTGGTGGATCTAGCTTCTGCTAAACAATCATTCACAAAATGTCCACAGGTTACCTTGTCTCCAACCCAGAAGTAGGGTTAATTATAACGTTATTCACCAAATGTCATATATTTTGTAATCACTCATTCTATGCTTATATTCATATAATTGCATAATGCAGATACGACTTGTGTCAGGCTACTTAATTTTACAATTCAGCAAAGTACTTAAAACCTAGATGGCTAGATCATACATCCAATGAAACAACTTAATGTCTTGTCTCCTGAGAAATGTAGATACTGTTATAGGACGTAGAATAATGAGAAATGAGCTGTGGATATGGCACACGAATAATGAAAAATGTAGATGAATAGAAGATTAACAGGCGTAGTGCCACCATGCTTCTAATTGCTGTGTCAAGATGTGAAGGGAGCCGTCTTGATGCCATAAATATACCCTTTATTACAAAAAGACTATTTCTTCGCGCCATATAACAGCTTAATGTTATTATTTTTTTTGTTGAAAATGATGTACACCTTAAGTTAGGTGTCAGCACAAAACATGAATCAAGGCAGATCTAGATTCTCTTTCAAAAATCTATACAGAGTGTCCCCAGGTTACCATGTCTCCCAAGTCCCAACTCTATCATCCACCAAAGGTCATTTATTAATGTAATCACATTCGTGCATTGGGTGTATATAAATATTTAGGGATGATACAATGCAATGCCACTTTGTGATTTGTATCAGAGTATTATATTTAGATTAATTTGGCAAATCAAAACTCAGATCATGCAATGAAAGAAACAATTTATAATGTCACTCGTGTTGTAATTAATTAAGGGATGTGAATGCTGGAGTATAGGGAATAGAATAATGAAATGAGCTGTAATTATGGAAGGAAGGGACACGATGCATACGTGGCCACAAAATCAAACTTAATTCATGATCACATTACTATTGAACACCAAACTCCAAGTATTTATATCATGTTTGTAATCAGTGGAAAGATAATAAACTGAAATCGTATTCTCAGATTTTAGTTCACAGAAACAGTTGGCTTCTGTTTCTTCAAACATAAAACCCCATATCAGGTCCATCAACTTACGATCTACATCAGACCAGCAATCTGTATTCCATGAGTAGTACATATTTCATGCTTCTCAAGAACCCACAACATGTTTTTCTTCGTCATCAACATCATCATCATTCAATAAACTACATCGTCAGAATGATATGTATGAATCCATTCAAATTGAGAAAATAGGAAGATATAATTTGCCTTGAATATCCCGTAGGGTTCCATTATCAATATATATATATATATATATATATATATATATATATATATATATATATATATATATATATATATGGAAAAGTGAATATACCGTTAAGGGTATATAAGCTTAGGTACTCAAACTCACCATATTACGTTGTTTTGTATCATATATATATATATATATATATATATATATATATATATATATATATATATATATATATATATATTGTAATTGTCTAATATTCTTATAATTCAACTTCTAACTTGATTTCATTTAAAGATTTTTATAAATTTCACATTTATTTTCTTCTTACATAATTTTCATTTTCAACTATAATATATATACCTTAATTGATGTTCGTAAAAAAGATGTGATTTAAGAGGAAGATAATAATGAAATTTTGAAAATTTTGAAAATAAATCAAGTTAAGCATTGAAGTTGAAGAACATTATAATAAATATATCAAACAAAATGATATTTATATATATATATATATATATATATATATATATATATATATATATATATATATAGTAACATACACACAGAAGGATTACAATGCTTTTAAATAACTAAATCTTATCTATAAATCCACTTATATATTTGAATATGTAGCTTCAGTGGCGAATGTAGAATAGAAAAACACGTGGTTCTTTATATAGGTAAAGAGAAAAGACAAAAATATTTATAGCAGCTGCAGGGCGGATCGAACCAGTAAAAACCGGCGGGGTTGTAAAAAACTGCATTCAACCGGAACGTTCGAACACCTTAAAAACCGGTACAAAGCGGCCTACATGACCCCTAAAATGGGACTTTTACAATATATATATATATATATATATATATATATATATATATATATATATATATATATTACAAATGGGTTTCTTTTCATTTTAAAAAGTATAGTTGCAACTACCTATTATCACAACCAATAATGTTGAACTAGTTTTGTTTTTACTTGTTTGAGTAGTTTCCTGATGATCCTTTCGAGATATTCATTTTATAATATCAAATAACGATGACTTTTTATCTTTGTCTCTAATCTAGGATAGGTTTTGATAAAAGATAATCGTATTCTTTGCAAAATTGAGTAAAACATTCAACCATTTCTTTTATTTATTTGTATGTTATTTGTCTGAATACTGTAAAATAGGTGCTAATTTTTTTCAAGGTAAGTCATAATATATATATATATATATATATATATATATATATATATATATATATATATATATATATATATATATATATATATATATATGTAGTAAATAAAATAAAAAAGTTTAGGGCCTACCTTGATAGACCATAGCTTCGCCCTTGTGTAGATGGTATCTCGTTCACTTCTATTTACATTCCCCATCAATCTTAACTGATACAAGGTTTACATTGTATCTTAGATGCTCTAGCATATTGCGAGCGACTAACTTAGTAAATCCATCAACAACTTCATCATTCGAAGATATAAATCGGACATTAAGAGCATCCATTGCCACCGTCTGTCTAACTAAATGAAAAATCCACTTCTATGTGCTTTGTATGAGAATGAAAGATCAGATTTGTTGTTAAGTAGGTAGCTCTTAGATTATCAAACCATAATACCTGTGGCGTTGGCTAACACAATCCTAACTCCTTTAGTTTATATTGCACTGATATTATTTCAGCTATACCATTAGCCAATGCTATATACTCTGCTTCAGTGCTCGATCGTGACATAGTAGTTTGCTTGCGTGCACTCCAAGAAATTATGTTTGGCCCTAAAAATACTACGAAACTTCTAATAGATCTATGATAGTCTAAAAAACCACCCCAATTTACATCTATAGACACACTAAAAAGTGTAGAGTTGGACTTTCGAATACTCAACCCTGTATTCACTGTGCCCTTTATATATCGTAGAATATGCTTAATTGCCTCCCAATGAACATGGGTAGGTCTAGAGAGATATTGGCAGACATTGTTAACAACAAGTGGAATATCTAGTCAAGTTAATGTAAGATATTGTAAACCACCAACTATGCTTCTATACCTGAATGCATCATCATCACCTAGAAAATTTCCATAATCACGAGCAAGCGTTTCCGTGACAGACATGGGGGTTGAGACGCTCTTACAATTCGCCACATGAGCCTACTTGAGTAAACTAGAAGCATATTTATGTTTCATAAGAGTGATTCCTGTGGAATTGTGAGCAACTTGAATCCCCCAAAAAAATAATGTAACCGACTAAGATATTTGATGGGAAAGGTACCAGAGAAAGTACACACCAACTAACCAACTATTCTTTGAGAAGAATCGAGAATGACAAAATCATCTTCGTAAACCAACATGTAGATAAGAATGTTCCCTCGATGGAAAATAAAAAGAGACGTATCAGATTTCGAAGATTGAAATACAAGTTAATGCAGTCTGTCACTTAGACCATAGATCGCCTTCTAAAGTTTACACACATGATGAGGTTTCTGAGAATCTTCAAAGCCTATATGTTGTTGGATGTAGACCTCTTCATTTAAGAAGCCATGAAGAAATGCATTGCTTACATCAATCTATCGAATATGCCATCCTCAGGACACTACAAGAGCAAGAATATGAAGAACATTTGCTGGTTTGACAATTGGACTACATGTGTCCTAAGAGTCAATTATGTATTACTGAGTGAAACCACGAGCTACCGGTCGTGTTACTCTTATCAATAGAAACATCTGGATGTTGTTTACGCTGAAAAACACACTTATAACCAATGACATTCATATTAGATGGTTTTGGGTCAGAATCCATGTACTATTCTTCTGAAGGGCAGAAAATTCAGTTTCATGGCATGTCACCATGTTGGATCATCAAGTGCCAAGCGATAGGAAGTAGGTTCAACCAAGAATGCAAGTCTATTGGGATTATAAAGTATTGTTCAATTAGTAAATTTTTTAGAACAAGTTTATTGGGATTATAAAGTATTGTTCCATTAGTAAAATTTTTAGGACAAGTCTTTCCTGCACGAGCACGAGTTGTGATACCTGATGTAGGCGAGGTGGCATTACTAACATCTAGGCTTGCTGAAATAGGAAAGGTTGTAACAGCAGATGCCGAAGAAGTATCAACTGTGACAATAGGAGCTACATTTTCAGAGCTGTCAATAGTAGCAACATGAGCTACATTTTTCAGTGGTGGTAACATCTGAGTGATTTGGTGAATGCATGGACTAGGTTCTTAGTTGGGTATGTTCCTATGATGACATATATGGTGTAGGTGGAGAAAAATTTACACCTCCATCATTATTAATTGTAGTTCTTGGCATCTAAATATTAACCATAGAAGGTAACGACATTGCAGCTGCATTAGAAGAGTTAGCCAAAAAAGATAGGTCATAATTATGCAAATAGTCATTCACGACACTTGGTTGAGATTAAGGAAATGATGCAACTTCAAACATGGGAGACGGTGTGGCAAGAACAAATGAAGTTGCATATAGGGAACGTGATTTATCAAGAATCACACCTCAAGGTATCGAGATTCGAAAAGTACGTTTATATAAACACTTCTACCTTTTGTGCATTAAGCTATACCCTAAAATGACAAAAATTTTAGATAGATATGCAAGTTTCTGAGTGTTATATTTGCGTAAAATTTGGCAACACACACCTAAAATTACGAAGAAATGAGTAATAAAGGGTTATTTAGAGAAGACATGTAATGGGTGTAGCACCATTTATTGTGCGATTAGGCATACGAATGATTAGCTAACTAGCTATTACGAAAGCTTCATCCTAAAAACAAAGTGGAAGAGAGGAATGAGCTGAGTGAGCCAAGCTTGTTTCAATAATGTGGTGATGTTTTCTCTCTGCATCCCATTTTGTTGTGATGTATGGGGACAAGAAATGTGATACTAGCTTGCTAAAAACATTTATGAAGCTGGTGGTATTCTCCACCCTGAGCTGATTGAATGGTACACATTTTAGTATTAAAAAGGTGTTCAACATGACTTTGGAAATTATAAAAGACTTTTTCAACATTAGATTTATGTTTAATGAGACAAATACAAGTATAACGACTTTAATCATCTGAAAAACTAAGATAGTATTTACAACCTCCATTAAACGATTATGCAAATCCCCAAACATCAGTTTGAACAAGCTCAAGTTGAAAAGTTGTAACACGAAAAAATTATCATAAGGAAGTTGATGACACTTTTCATGTTGACAAGCATCACAAATACCAAACATATTATATACAAAACATTCTAGTTTATTTGACTTTAAAATAGACTTCACGTCAGCTGAAGTAGGATGACCAAGATGACGATGTCACTGTAATGAAGACACTTTAACAGTAGATACAACCTGCTGAATATATGGGGAGTATGACTGATGGGCGTTAGGAAGAGAATTCACTTTATTTTACCGAGTAGAAGCGTTTTCTTCATGACCTTTTCCTTAAAATGGAAACCATTAGGGTAAATTTCAATAAACTCATCATTATTAGAAACAAGTTTATGAGCAGAAAGGATATGCTAATTGATATGAGGAACATTTAAAATACTTTTGATAATAATGGGTGGACTTAAACTGGAAATTTTACAATTAACAATATGGGAAATATGTACACCTGTTCCATTTGCAACTTAAACCTTAATTGTCTTTGCAACAGTATCTCTCATGAGTTTATAAGCGATCCAGATAACTTGTGACATGATCTGTTGCTCCAGTATCAATATACCAGTTTGTATCACTTTTGTAATTATGTGTGTTAGCACTATTTCCTCCACGATACTCCTCCACTTGATAAGCAAGGTTGAAATGTTTAATGCAATTCAATGCGTTATGTCCTCGAATACTGTAAACTTGGCAGCGCGGACCACTACCATTGTGCCTACCACGTGCATGTCCATGTCCACGAATACCACCATCATTGCGATAGTTGTTTTGATGATTATTGTGGAGCATATTGTTTCTATTGATGCGATATTTGCTCCAAGATCCACTTATCCATTGTCTTATAACATTTTTGGTAGAGGAGGTGAAGTTTGTAGTTCTGTTCATCACTGTAGTGTGGGTCTCGTGATGTAACATCCCAAAAATATGACCCAAAAATTTCATTTTTAATTTAATAAAAAACAGTATTCCAAAATCACCATCAATACAATTCAAATAAATTAAGTGTAGTGAACATCATCTCAAATCAGAGTAAATAAAAAAAAGTGGAACTATGTGTGTGGGCAAGGCAGTCATCCTAAGCTCTTCCCATTGGAACTAGAAGTACCTGAAACATAAACTAAAAACCAAAAGCACGAAGCTTAGTAAGTTACCCAAACTACCACATAACATACATAATA
This sequence comes from Lactuca saligna, assembly GCF_052625555.1. Lineage (NCBI taxonomy): Eukaryota > Viridiplantae > Streptophyta > Magnoliopsida > Asterales > Asteraceae > Lactuca > Lactuca saligna. The sequence continues at coordinate 91,584,498 of NC_136420.1, forward strand.
AATCACATAATAGGCCCCCGACCTCCATCGGGACCCCGCCCTCCTTCGGGTCCCACCTGGCATCGAGCCCCGCTCGGTATACATATCTGTTACACTTAGGCCCCGCTTGACATTGGACCCTACCCACTATACACATGACATATATATATATATATATATATATATATATATATATATATATATATATATATATATGTATATGTATATATCACATAATCATGCTAATAGATACCATGATCATAAAACAATAGCATATGATTCAGTCATCGGGCCTCGCCCGATATGCATAGAAGCACATAACACATGCAAGGGCACACAGAATCCTAACATCCTAACATAAACAATAAGGGTCAAAATTGGTGCCTTAGACCCGCTAAATCCTTTGAGGAAACTAACCTTGATGGCTGAATCACACGAATAAATACCTTACTGCTGTTCGACGAATCCCCAAGCTCAAACAAGATGGAAATGGAGTAGAGAATCAGAATCCACAAGCTCTTCCTTGATCGACAACCTTACACCAAACTCCTCCTTGATAATGAACTAAAACACACAAATATGCAGACAATGAACTTAAAAAAACAATGGAAAGGTCTAGGGTTTCAAGATAAGGCTATAAGGCCAGTGGAGGCTGAGAAATCAGGGTAACATGAGCCATAAGTGTGATTATATAGTGTCTAAACCTTCCAAATTAAGGTTTAAGTAAGACACACTATGTTGGGTGTAGTTTGGCATTTGTTGGGCATAGTGTCTTAGCCACCTGCGTTTACTAACCCATTACGCTGGGCGTACGAATCTAGGCATGTGTTTCTTGGAACATACACATATGACCATTTTGCAAAAAAAAAATTAACATAAGGGCCAAAAGTATAATACCTGGAATTATAATGTTACAATTATCCCCCACTTAAATCAAACTTCGTGTACGATGTCTGCTACCCCGAACAACTCCGGAGAGTGCTCTCTCATCTCATCCTCGGGCTCCCAAGTCCACTGCGATCCCTTGCGGTGCTATCATTGCACCATATCCAACTCGACAACCTTATTCCTCAAGGTTTTCGTCTTCCGATCCAGAATCACCATCGGTCTCTTAATATAATTCAGGCAGTCATCCACCTGAATATCCTCCATTGGCACCATTACGGAATCATCCACTAAGCACTTCTGCAACCGAGAGATGTGCAAAGTGTTATGAATCTGACTTAGCTCATCTAGAAGATCTAAGCGATAAGCAACCCGGCTTACCCGAGCCAAAATTCTGAAAGGACCGATATACTAGGGGCCCAAATTTCCTAGCTTCCTGGACCGGATTACACCTTTCCAAGGTGACACCTTCAGGAGAACCATATCCCCCACCTAGAACTCTACATCTAAACGGCGCCTACCGGCGTAACTCTTCTGCCGACTTTGAGCTATCTAGAGCCTGCTCCTAACCTGTTGAATCAACTCATTGGTCATGAGTACCACTTCGGTATTCCCATCGGTCTGCTGATGGAATGATGTGTTGAAATGGAGACGAGTATCCAACTCGTCATGAAACTTCTAAAATAACCTAGAAGTAAATCAGACATCTCTGTTAAATACCACAGATACCGACACCCCATGTCATGTCGCAACCTCCTTGATATATGAATCTCAACCAACTTCTCATCAGATATACTCTCCCAAATCAAGATGAAATGCCCTCTCTAGGTCAAATGATCAACGATGACCCAAATCGAATCCACTGCGCACGTAGTTCGGCATTGTGACAACCCGAAACTATTCCGTCACCGTAACCCATTTTCCGTTAATAGAACTCGTTCTTATTTAACTTTTCCGTTAACATTGGGATCAAACAAATAAGATATTGTACTTTTACTAATGACTTCATAAGGATCGGAATAAATTATGAATGCGGGGAAACACCCTAAATATCCTTTTAAGAAGTTTTAGTTACAAACGAATTAAAATACGACCATTTAATCGGTTATGACCTTAAGCCCCATTTAACGTCGGTATCAGGTAAAATTCCACCTGACCACAAACTCAAACCCTATATAAGGGTTGAGTGGTCACTAAGTTAGAACTTTTACCACTTTAGTTCCCCTCTCTCTCTCTACTCTCTCTCTTCAAGGCCCGATTCTTCCGAAATTTGCTAGTTTCCGCTCCAGACTGTAAGTACATTTACCCTAGATTGTTCTACAACCCATTGCATGTCATTATAGTTTAAAAATCATCCAATAAGGCTAAGAATAAGGAGTTTACGGCCCAAGAACACTCTAGGGCCGCAAACTCCTAAAAGTATGCCAAAATGCCCCCAAATCTCTTCCTTAGGCTTAGAGGCTAACTTACAACATACCCTAGAAGTGTTTTAGACATTAAATCTTGTGTTTAGAGGCTTAAAAGAGGGTTTACTGCCCAAGAACACCCTTAGGCCATAAACTCCCTTAAACTATGCAAATTGAGCCTTTAAATCCTATTTAGCCTTGGACCTTCACATAGAAACTTGTAGGAGTAAGCTAAGGACCTCAAAAACGAAGTATAAGGGGTGTCCAGAGTTCACGGCCGTAAAACATGGGGTTCACGATCGTAAACTCCCAAGGAGTGGTCATAGGACTGTAAACTCCAAGGGAGTGCCTCTTTTGAACCCTAAACACCCCTCAAGCCTTGGAATTTGCCTTGGAATCCTTACTAGAGTCATAAGAGACTTGAAAACACACAAATACACTCCTCCCATTAGTTTACGGCCATAAACTCATGGGGGAGGTGGTCCCTCAGCCGTAAACTAACCTAAGGTTAGTTTGTGAGCAGTAAACTCCATAGTGAGGCCTAAAACTCCTTCCTTGCAACCCAATAGCCTTCTAGAACTTAACCATAAAACTTTTGTTCACATTAGGATGTGTATATGTGTTTAATTAGTGTCTAAATCACTAATTGATTGTAAACATATGTCTTCATATGTTACTACGATCATAAAGTGTGTACAAGTCTTTACTTGGCACCAAACGCTCAACTAACACTTCCACCCGATCAACTCGCTTCAGGTGAGTTCATACCCCTTAATTTACCTTTTTAAATGTTTTTACATGTTTTAGGGGGGGGGGGGATACAAGTAAATGTGACCAGTTCTAGTTTCGAATCATATGTGATTTATAACTTACAACCAAAAAGGATTTTTATACTTTTAACTATTTGTCAATAAAACTCTTTTAAATATTTGTCAAACACATTTTTCTAAGCTAAATTGTTGTTAAACTATTTTCAAAATTTTATTTAAACTACTTTTCTTTTAAACTATATCGACATCAATATATTTATATAAATAAGACTTGAAGGACTTAGGACCGATAGCTCACCTTATTTCCTGTTCTTGTTTGATTGTGGTCTTAGGGTATATTGTTATCCGTCCGACTGTCGTTGATTTCTTAGTTATATATCATATATATTGTGTTAGATATGAAATTCTTCATTGTATATAATACCTTTGTAAATGAAAGGCATGCGACTCTACACTCTATATAACTATAATAGGTATAGTTAATACTACTGCTTGTTACCTCTATCACTATGATACCCACTATAATTACTACTATCACGAGTGAAGGCACGTTTAAGAGAACAATCTATATACTATACTAAAAGTTACTATACTATAATACAAGAGAATACACTAATCCAGAATATAACACACTATCCCTCTATACGACACTCTACTACGTAAATACCATGTAACCAGGGCTTCTCGAAAGGAAAGCAACACTACATGTATAAATCTATACAGGACCGACTGTTAATTACAGTCCGAGCCGACTAGGCCAAGGGATGGCACTACATCACTACACTACGGATGACCGGGGAGGTCATCGGACCCTCTATAATCACTCAATTCGGTTACATGAGAAATCATATCCATATCCAAATTAACACACTAAAAACTAAAGTCTAAGCTAATTCCAGAAGTAAATAAATATATATTGAAGTTTGCAACACTACTACAGTCAACCAACAATACTTTTACTCATCTACGTTACTTGTATGAAATTTATTACCTTATTTTTAACACTGAAAGTTTCAATGAAAATACTTTTACACACTCAAAGGATTTAACTTACAAATACACACAACATATCGCTCAGTCACTCTCGATGCATGCATTGGCATTTGTATGCCTAGTGTATGCGGTAGGTGCTGACTTCCATTGACTTTTAGGGTTTTAATCAAGTTATGAACTTTGTAGGCCATGGAGGGGTAAAATGGTCTTTTACCCTTCTGAAATTAGTAGAGAAGCCTAGCCTAACAACTTTTGGGGGTTGATCGTATCAATTATTAATTAGAGATATATGCGATATATGTTAGGCGGAGTCTAGACCAACAGTTCGGGTGGGGGATATACTTGCTTTATTTTATGAGGTGAGTCTTTTCACTATACTTACCTAAGTGGTAATTACTGTGCGACCGGAGGATCTTATTCGTGTTATAGACCAAAGGGTCTTATTTGCTTATAATGAGATATATGATATTATTCATTCTATCTTTGTAAATTATGCTCTTATATTACTTTGTGTATATATATTGACCTATGACCGAAGGGTGCATACCGAGTAGTGAGACCAGAGGGTCTTTACCAAGACATAGGACCGGAGGATCCACACCAAGCTGTGAGACTAGAGGGTCTTCCTTAATAAACATGATCGGAGGGTCCTTATCGAGATATACCCATGAGAGGCTAATTATTTACGTGTGTGGTATTTTGGGGACTCACTAAGCTTTGTGCTTAAAGTGTTGTGTGAAATGTGTTTCATGTACATCTCAGTATCGCGGGAAGGCGCCGGCATGATTGTACGCACCAGCTTGATGATTTGTGTTTTTGAGGATTTTGGGATAATTGAAAATTAAATCACTAATGTTTGTGTTTGGGAAAATTTTCAAATTGTCTTGATAAAGATTAAACTATATTGTGTGGAAGTTTTTAAAATGTGATTTTTTTTTTGAAAATTTAGAGTGCTACAACGGAAGCCTGGCGCTGCACCCTATCCAGAGTCTCGATCTCAATCTCTCTCCTCAGAGCGGCATACTATAACTTGGAAAGAATTAGGTAATGCTATGTAGACACAAAATCCCATATCTCAGTCTTGAGCACGGTCAAATATCGCGACATCTGAACCTATTCCGACAAAGCTTTCTCAAGACATAAAAGTACACTCTCAGTGAACTTCTTGTTGATCTCCATCAGCAACTCCATCGTCTGTTTGAGTGGCGGATAATCTTGGGCCAAACACTCTCTATCCACCAAAGGCACATACTCTACACGAAACATCTCTGTAAACTGACCCCAAGTTAATGTGCCTATATCTATAGGTGAGTAAGAACCGGTCACAAGCTTCCACTAGTCCTTCGCCCCCAAGCGCAAAAGGTTAGGGGCGCACAAGCCTTTTGGTCCTCCGGACGAGAACACGTGAAGAAAAAAACCTCTATTCCAGACAACCATCTCATCACCACAATTGGGTCCCGTCAATCTCCAGGGTCTTCGAGTTATGGATGTTCTGATACTGAAAAGATCCTAATACTCTAGTAGCATTGACAGCTATAGTGGTTATGGTAGTGACTGTGTAACAACAGCATAACACCCATCAAAGAGCTCAATCATAGTGGTCTTCACCAACCCAAACATCTTCAGGATAGAATCCCATACAGTTGCAACCACCTCACCAGCTATCAACTCCCAAATCTGATCATCGAGCATAATCAATCTCGTTGGCTCACCATCTCCTAAACCCCCAGCTCCGGATCCCAAACCTCTAGTGACCACCATGCTGAAAAATAAACATAAATTCATCAGATCACCAATAAAGTTAGACCTTACAACTTACATATATCTAACCTTGGGCCTTGTGGTTTCCTTCACATGTATATGTGTCCTGTGCTTTTAGTAGTACGGGCCCATACTACCCTCCACACCTACCCGTATTTGTCAAAATTGTTACCTCAAAGCCCTTGGTCCACTAGGCCCTCTGTGCTTGGTAAACATGCACCCTAAAACACACTCCTAAAAGTGACCATGACTCCTAGTTCCACTCGGACTATACAAATCCCACACACAACCCATGAAACTTCCATTAACATTGCAGTTACCACACATATGCCAACCATACATAACATCAGATCCAATAGACAATCGAATAAGTGATTCTAACTTAAGCCCGGAACACAAAAAAGGAATAGGAAGTAAGGATAAATCCAGAATACTAGGGCTATAAGATCCTAAATATGTACAATTATAGGCCATATGCTCAGCTAATAGAAACAAAAATGTCGGTTCCAAATAAGCAATTCAAAGAAATCTCCTATGATATAAGGTTTCATGTATTAGGCAATTCTAGGATGTGATTCCTGAGGATCCTAAGCCTATATTCTACCATGTAGTTCTATAACATATCAACATATACATATAACATGTGTGAATATTCTGGGAACTTTCCATGAGCTTCGGCTGATTGTACACATCGCATCCCCTTTGTAGTTATTTGGAAAACAAATTTGAAAAATCCTTTTGCAGATCCCTAGTTTGAGTTTGAAATTACACGAACGCTCATCCAGTTCACTCAAAATAGGGCTCTGATACCAACTTGCAATGTCTCGAAAATCAGAGTAGATTTTTCATTTTTATACACAATTCCATACATCCACGACTTATGAAAACATTGTTTACAAATCATAATAAGTCAAAATATCAAATCAGAGTATCAATCAACGTAAACTGCAGGAGGATGTTTACAATCACACCTTCGCTTTTCCCTGCTCATTAGAAGTACCTGAAACAGTGAAATCCAAAATTTAAGCAAATCTTAGTGAGCTTCCTGAAATACCCCGCAACACAAACAAATACACATGTAATACAAGCATGCATTTTACCTTAACCAAATCATACCCGATTTGTTGGTTAACAGCACCGAGAGTCAAGAACCTATTTTTATTATTCTAGACATTAAGACAATAGTGCTTATGTATGGGGAAGAACAAAGAGTCAATATCCTATTTTTATTATTCTAGACATTGAAAAACGCCCAAAAGGATAGTCCAAATGTTCTATAGCATGCCATGCACAAGAAAGTTATATTTTGGGGACAAAACCTCGTAATATCATCATTCCAACAAGATCTATCAAGTTAATGACAAATGTATTAACTTTATACCTTCTAGATGTTAAGGATGATGTAAAACTTCAAGATCCAAGATTGCTTCTAGCTTCCAAGCTTCACCACCACTACCTTCTTCTTCCTTTGATATACACAAAAATACACTCTCAAGCTTCAAAATGCAACAATGGGATAGGGTTTTTATGGTGGAACGTTTCTAGTGATGGAGGATGGAAATGGGATGGAGAAAAAAAATACTTAAGGTTCAATATATATGGTCCAACCCTAATGATTAGGGTTTATGTCCAGGCGAAGTACGCCCAGTGTACTGAGAGTACACACAGTGTACTGAGAGTACACACAGTGTACTCAGAGTACGCCCAACGTACTCCCAAAACGCCTTCTTTTCGCATTACGCCCCTTACGCCCAACGTACCATCGAGGTAGACCTGGCGTAAGAGCCTAAGTCTCAAAATTACAATTTAAAGCATTAGAAAGTGAAACTTATAGACTCGAGTGTAATAATAGAGTTAAAAAATTTCGTCGCCATATGGGTAGATGCTTGTGGGGGTAGACATCAAACAAACGATTTCTACATCGAGTTACAATTGTATATGGAGATTTATTTACAATTTCACCTAAAATATAAATCCCATTGTGGTCAAAAGGAAGATTAAGCTGCTTAGAAATATCTCAAATACTCCAAAGTGTTTTCTTCAGCCTAAAAACCAGCTAATGTTATTTTTTTTTTGTCTTTCATGAAAGTGACGCAACATCTTAAGATGAGGTTTCACCACCAAAGTACGATTTTGGTAGATATAGATTATTTGTCAACCCATCACTTCATTATTACATTGTGTCCTCGGGTTACCATGCATGTCTCCAATTTGGAAGCAGCCATTCACCAAATTCATTTATTTAGGTTATCACTCGTGCGTTGTGTATACATCGATATTTAATCCAGATGCTGCCAGAGTATTTGTAAGATTAGTTAATTCAACAAATCAGAACCCAAATCTTGCATTGAAAGAGGCAAGTTAAGTGTCATAATATATATATATATATATATATATATATATATATATATATATATATATATATATATATATATATATATATATATATATATATATATATATATATATATATATATATATATATATATATATTGAGGCGTGTGAATATTGTGGTAGGACATAGAATATTGGAAATGAGCTGTGGATATGGAAAGAAGGGAGACAATACATAGAAGTAGGTGGTGAATCAATCTTAATTCAGGATCGCATTATAATGGACCGCAAAAACTCCAACCATATATATACCAAGTTACAAGAAAGACAACATACAGTAAATCAAATTCTCTAGCTTCTACATCTTACAAATAGATGGCAACTATTTCTTCAAATACTAAACCCCATTATCATGCCAGATCCAAAAGCTTACCTTCTTCATCAGACCAACAATCCATTCTCAATAAGTTCTACAGATTTCAAGATTCTCAAGAAATCTTCACTTCTTGTTCATCATCATCATCATTTATAGGCAATAAATTTAAAAGCCTGAATGATATGTATGAATCTATTCAGCCATTCCTTATATTGTCATCCACTAAACAATCTTTAGCCCAAGGATGCTACAAAGAACAAGTGAACAAGTTTTTAGATGAACTCGTTGGGCTTTTAGATCTGTGTAGCACCACCAAGGATGCCTTGTCCATATCCATGGATTATGCCAAAGAAATCCAGTCGGTTATTCGCCGGAAAAGAGGTAATAATGACGCGTTAACTTCTTCAATCGAGTGCTATCTATCCCACAGGAGAAAAGTGAAGAAGGTTGTTTGTAAAACATTGTCAAGTTTGCAGAAGCAATGGGCTTCTTCAGTCAAGGAAAGCCAAAGAACAGATTCAAACATTAATATATTGGAAGAAATGAGATTAAATACTTTGGCAGTGTTTGAGTCCTTGTTGACCTTCGTTCTTGGATCAAACACACAGTCAAGGCCAAAAGGCTGGTCTTTGGTCTCCAAAATGATAGGCAGCAAGCGTGTCCATTGTGATGAGACTCTTGACGAAAGTGAACTGAAGAAGGTGGATGATGAATTACATGCCGTAATCAGCTACAAGAAAAGAAAATCAGACAACTTATTCGTAGAGAATATAAAAGTAGGCTTAGCAGAAATGGAATTTAGCCTCCTAGATATCAGTGACCAGTTAGAATGCCTTTGCAGATACTTGATCAAGACTAGAGTGTCAATTCTAAATATCCTCAGCTGTTAGCAACAAGTCAACAATACATATTGTAGTGATGTAAAGAAATTTTTATTGATTATAGATTTTGTAAATATTGAAATAATTTTTGTATAAAGTTATGAACGAAAAACAACATTTTTGAGGTGATTAATAACTATTTAATTTATATATCATTTAGATAATTAGACAGCATACTGGAGTTTACTAATAAGTATATATGTAATTACTTTTTGTATCCTTATACCACTGTTGTAAAAATCCCGACTAGGTTATCTCCGATTAATCCTAGGCGCTACTCGACCGATCAGAGGGCACCTAGCAATTAATCCCTACATACATAATAAGTGAAACATTATACAACGATGAAATTTTAACATTTTGAAGAAGTTATATTTCAATGGATACTATTTGAGGCATGATTAGTGTTGTATTAATCATATTAATCTATTTTGTTATCATATTTGTGGTATTTACGAACTTTGATATGATATTAGTCATATTATTTTATAATTCAGCAAATTAATCAAAACCGAGATCATACATTAATTCAATGAAACATGTTAATGTCTCCTATTGAGAAATGTAGTTAAAAAAAAAATGTATTAGGATATAGAACATGAGAAATGAGCTGTGGATATGGCACATGAGTCTACCCTTTGGCCTTTACCGAAAGACTTTTTCTTCGACAATGAGAAAAGCTAATGTGTCCTCAAGTTAGAATGACTCCCAACTCTAGCATCAAGCAAAGGTTATTTACTCATGTTATCACTGGTGCATTGGGTATATATAAATTTTTTATGCAATGCCACTTGTGACTTGTCTCATAATTATATTTAAATTAATTCAACAAATCCAAACTCAGATCCTGCAATGAAAGAAAAAATTTAATGTCATTCGTGTTTAATATTAAGTAAAGCAGGTTTTATTTTATTTATTTATTTTTACAAACGACAAACTAGCTAACCACTTGTAAATAATCATTTATATCACCACCAAGACCTGAACTCATGACCTCTCATATGAGAGAGTCACTCGAGGTATAGGGAATCATTACAGGAAAAAAGGTAATTAGCGGCGACAAAAAACGCCGGTAAAAGTAATAGTGGCGATATGTTGCCAATAAAAAATCGTCGTTACTGCTCTGTTTCTGTTGAACAAAATGTTGCAGGTAAATAGAATTTTTGCTGCTAATGCTTCAGTCGCTAATATTTCTTGTCACCGCTAATGTTTGTGTCGCCCCTAATGATGATATCGCCAGTAATAACATTTTTTATATTTTTTAATCAACGATTTTCGTATAAAAAACCCGATAAATAACGACATTAAGTAAAGAAAAAAAAATTATATAATAACATCCGATTAAATACCAAGTATTGTTATAACTAATTTCATACCAAAATAAACAACCAAAGTTTTTACAATTCTAACAAGTAGCAAAGTATGAAGAGAAGTGTAACATAAAAACACAAATTAATTATGTGACGAACCATGATCTCCGTTCCCATCGTTTTATCATTGATTATTCCCTGATTGAAAAAACCCATAAAATTCCTGCCTAGATGTCGAGTCATGGAGCATTGACCGAAGATTTTTCAACCACATAATAGATAACAACTTATATAACCTTATAAGTTAAATTATCCAACATAAACAAATACTACCAAAATACATTATTATTTCGTGCACTTAAATACAAGATGTCATATCTACATTGTTATTTCTTGCATTTGGGACAAAAACACAGTTTACAAATCAACATGCATTTATTGATGCCAAAGTACATTGCTATTTTTAAAATAAGACAAAAAAACCAAGGTACATTACTATTTCTTGCACTAGGGACAAAAACCCAATTACCAAAGCTTTTAGTAATTAATCACCAGAAACCCAAATTATCAAATCAACATGCATTTTATGATGGGAAAGTATATTGTTATTTTTAAACTAGAGACAAAAAACCAAGGTACATTTCTATTTGTTGCACATCAAATATAAACACTTGAAACTAAATAATTTTACTCTACTTATGCTACAGAACTATAAACACAAGAAATTTTAAAGTACATTGCTATTTCTTGCACCTAAAATAAAAGAAATACCAAAAATACATTGTTATATCTTGCACTTGGGACAAAAGCACAATTACCAAATCAACATGCACTTATTAATGCCAAAGTATATCAATACTTTTAAACTAAGACAAAAAACCAAAGTAGAATGCTATTTGTTACACTTGGGACAAAAAACCAATTACCAAAGCTTTTAGAAAATAATCAGTACAAATAGGAATGACCAAATCAACATACATTTATTGAATTTAAATAATCTTGTTTTACCTGTGATGGTTGTGGTGGTGGTTGTGAAGGCTGTGAAATTGGCGGGATAGCAGAAGGTTTTCGTTCGATTCCTCTGATATGGTCCCGTTGTTCTCCTAATACTTTCTCGAAAGTAAGTCTTTCTTGAGCGCGTGTTGACTCTCTTTCACCTTCTATCCCTTCAGTTTGTTCTAAGATCTCTTCCTCTAACCAAGTATGTATTTCCCAAAAGTGATTAACAATTAAATATAAATAAAAACTTGATTATATGATACAATTATAATTAAATATTTATGTATTGTTGTTCTGCCTCAACACTAACAAATACACCATCCCTATCGGTATCAGCTTTGCGAAACGTTTCCACTCTCTTAAGGTTTTGTTTAACATTAAAAATTATATTATATTTTAAATAATTAATTACATGTATCGTACGTTACCTTCTTATAGCAACTACTGCTATATGACCTCGACCCCTCCTCCCCCCCAATTCACGGCCGTTTGCATTTGAGGAAATTTATTGTTCCTTTCTAAAGCGACTTTGTATTCGTCAGTTTGGAAATATTCAATTGTTTTCTTCCAATTATTAACATCCATATCATCCGGGGGTGGCTAATGTTCTTAGACATATCCACCGACTTCCAAAAAAAATTTTGCATCAACTTTATGATCTCGATAACCTTTTAACAAAGTTACTTCAAAACTCTCTAACAACATTGCAACGTCTGGATCCCAATACATCCCATCCAAATCAAACATTGTCTAAAAAAAAGTTAACCAAGTAAATATTGTTCATAAATAACCATATAAAATATTTTTATTTAAATAATTTTGTGCTAAATTTTGTTTTACTGTATATTGTTAGTCCTACTTCTCTAATTCTTTTCCGATTTCCCTTTTTTCCCAGTTCGATTTTGAGATTTTTTTTTCCTGTTTTTGAATTGTTTATCGGGAAGGTGGTACCGGAGTACTACCTACGATGACACTGACTTCCCCCTTCTAGCCATCACAGCCCAGGTACGGTTTATAATTTTTTTCGATGAGGTGGTGATCGGAGGACCACCTGCGACAACACTGACTTCCCGCATCCTCCTTCCGTCTACCACAAGTAAGCATATTAGATTTTAGATTCCTTTTTCTGAATTAGTGTTTTTTCGGTGATTATTGGCGAGCACCGGAATACGACAAGTACATATCATAGAACACGTTAGTATTATTTTTTGTTTTTTTAGTTTGGTTGGATAATTGTATGAAAATGTGATGTCGTGTACGCATCCTATTATGATTTGGTATAATTAGTTTGATTTTGTGTTTAATTGTATTGTATGATTGTATGAAAATGGTATTCTATGAAGTTTTAATGCCTATAACAGAATGTATGTTTAGATGAAGCCGAAATGA